>NW_021697799.1:408078-547653 GCF_005190385.1 Monodon monoceros | reverse complement strand
TTCTTTCTTTCTTTCTTTCTTTCTTTCTTTCTTTCTTTCTTTCTTTCCTTCCCTCCTTTAGAGAACAAATCATCCCAAATTGAGGAGGTGGACTTTGAGAGCAAGATTTATGATTTTTTCCCCTTTACCTCTTTTTGTGAAGGTGTATTTGTATGCTTCTGTGTATGATTTTGCCTGTATAGCTTTGCTTCCACCATTTGTCCTAAGGTTCTAACCATCCCTTTTTTTTTTTGAAATAATTATTTTTTAATTTAATAACTTTGTTATATTTTACTGTATATTCTTTCCTACTTTCTTTTTTTCTTCCTTACCTCCTTCCTTCCTTCCTTCCTCCCTCCCTCCCTCCCTCCTTTATTTCCTTCTTTCCTTCTTTCCTTCTTTTCTTCTTTCTTTCATCCTTCCTTCCTTCTTTCCCTCCTTTCTTTCTTTCTTTCTTTCGTGCTTTCTTGCTTTCTTCCTACTTCTACTAATTCTTTCTCTCTACATTTTCTCCCTTTCATTCTGAGCCATGTGGATGAAAGGCTCTTGGTGCTGTAGTCAGGAGTCAGTGCTGTGCCTCTGAGGTGGGAGAGCCACCTTCAGAACACTGGTCCACAAGAGACCTCCCAGCTCCATGTAATATCAAATGGTGAAAATCTCCCAGAGATTTCCATCTCAACACCAGCACCCAGTTTCACTCAATGACCAGCAAGCTACAGTGCTGGACAACATATGCCAAACAACTAGCAAAACAGGAACACAACCCCACCCATTAGCATAGAGGTGGCCTAAAATCATAATAAGCGCACAGACACCCTCAAACACACCACCAGACATGGACCTGCCCACTACAGAGACAAGATCCAGCCTCATCCACCAGAACACAGCCACTAGTCCCCTCCACCAGGAAACCTACACAACCCACTGAACCAACCTTAGCCACTGGGGACAGACATCAAAAAAAACGGGAACTACGAACTTGCAGCCTGCAAAAAGGAGACCCCAAACACAGTAAGATAAGCAAAATGAGAAGACAGAAAAACACACAGCAGATGAAGGAGCAAGATAAAAATGCACCAGACCTAACAAATGAAGAGGAAATAGGCAGTCTACCTGAAAGGAATTCAGAATAATGATAGTAAAGATGATACAAAATCTTGGAAATGGAATGGACAAAATGCAAGAAACATTCAACAAGGACCTAGGAGAACTAAAGATGAAACAAACAATGATGAACAAAACAATAGATGCAATGAAAAAGACTCTAGATGGGATCAATAGCAGAATAACTGAGGCAGAAGAATGGATAACTGACCTGGAAGATAAAATAGTGGAAATAACTTGGCAGCACAGAATAAAGAAAAAAAGAATGAAAAGAACTGAGGACAGTCTCAGAGACCTCTGGGACAACATTAAATGCACCAACATTCGAATTATAGGGGATCCAGAAGAAGAAGAGAAAAAGAAAGGGAATGAGAAAATATTTGAAGAGATGATAGTTGAAAACTTCCCTAATATGGGAAAGGAAATAATTAATAAAGTCCAGGAAGCACAGAGAGTCCATACAGGATAAATCCAAGGAGAAATACATCAAGACACATATTAATCAAAGTGTCAAAAATTAAATACAAAGAAAGCATATTAAAAGCAGCAAGGGAAAAACAACAAATAACACACAAGGGAATCCCCATAAGGTTAACAGCTGATCTCTCAGCAGAAACTCTGCAAGCCAGAAGGGAGTGGCAGGACATACTGAAAGTGATGAAGGAGAAAAACCTGCAACCAAGATTACTCTACCCAGCAAGGATCTCATTCAGATTTGATGGAGAAATTAAAATCTTTACAGACAAGCAAAAGCTTAGAGAGTTCAGCACCACCAAACCAGCTTTACAACAAATGCTAAAGGAACTTCTCTAGGCAAGAAACACAAGAGAAGGAAAAGACCTACAATAATGAACCCAAAACAATTTAGAAAATGGTAATAGGAACATACATATTGATAATTAACTTAAATGTAAATGGATTAAATGCTCCCACCAAAAGACACAGATTGGCTGAAGGGATACAAAAATAACACCCATATATATGCTGTCTACAAGAGACCCACTTCAGACCTAGGGACACATACAGACTGAGAATGAGGGGATGGAAAAAGATATTCCATGCAAATGGAAACCAAAAGAAACCTGGAGTAGCAATTCTCATATCAGACAAAATAGACTTTAAAATAAAGACTATTAGAAGAGACAAAGAAGGACACTACATAATGATCAAGGGATCAATCCAAGAAGAACAAATAAAAATTGTAAATATTTATACACCCAACATAGGAGCACCTCAATACATAAGGCAAATACTAAGAGCCATAAAAGGGGAAATTGACAGTAACACATTCATAGTACGGGACTTTAACACCCCACTTTCACCAATGGAGAGATCATCCAAAATGAAAATAAGTAAGGAAACACAGTTTTAAATGATACATAAAACAAGATGGACTTAATTGATATTTATAGGACACTCTATCCAAAAACAACAGAATAGGGCTTCCCTGGTGGCACAGTGGTTAAGAGTCCGCCTGTCAATGCAGGGGATTTGGGTTCGTGCCCGGGTCCGGTAGGATCCCACGTGCCACGGAGCGGCTGGACCCATGGGCCATGGCCACTGAACCTGCACGTCCGGAGCCTTTGCTCCACAGCAGGAGAGGCCACGGCGGTGAGAGGCCCACGTACCACAAAAAAAAAAAAAAAAACAGAAAACACATTGTTCTCAAGTGCTCATGGAACATTCTCCAGCATAGGTCATATCTTGGATCACAAATCAAGCCTTGGTAAATTTAAGAAAATTGAAATTGTATCAAGTATCTTTTCCAACCACAATGCCATGAGACTAGATATCAATTATAGGAAAAGATCTGTAAAAAATACAAACACATGGAGGCTAAACAATACACTACTTTATAACGAAGTGATCAAACCAAAGAGGAAATAAAAAAATACCTAGAAACAAATGACAATGGAGACACAACGACCCAAAACATATGGGATGCAGCAAAAGCAGTTCTAAGGGGGAAGTTTATAGCAATACAAGCCCACCTTAAGAAGCAGGAAACATCTCGAATAAACAACCTAACCTTGCACCTCAAGCAGTTAGAGAAACAAGAACAAAAAAACCCCAAAATTAGCAGAAGGAAAGAAATCATAAAAATCAGATCAGAAATAAAGGAAAAAGAAATGAAGGAAACAATAACAAAGATCAATAAAACTAAAAGCTGCTTCTTTGAGAAGATAAACAAAATAGATATACCATTAGCCAGACTCATCAAGAAATAAAGGGAGAAGTCTCAAATCAATAGAATTAGAAATGAAACAGGAGAAGTAACAACTGACACTTCAGAAATAAAAAAGATCATGAGAGATTACTACAAGCAACTCTATGCCAATAAAATGGACAATCTGGAAGAAATGGACAAATTCTTAGAAATGCACCACCTGCCAAGACTGAATCAGGAAGAAATAGAAAATATGAACAGACCAATCACAAGCACTGAAATTGAAACTGTGATTTTAAAACTTCCAACAAGCAAAACCCCAGGACCAGATGGCTTCACAGGCTAATTCTATCAAACATTTAGAGAAGAGCTAACACCTATCCTTCTCAAACTCTTCCAAAATATAGCAGAGGGAGGAACACTCCCAAATTTCTTCTACGAGGCCACCATCACCTTGATGCCAACACCAGACAAGGATGTCACAAAGAAAGAAAATTACAGGCCAATATCACTGATGAACATAGATGCAAAAATTCTCAACAAAATACTAGCAAACAGAATCCAACAGCACATTAAAAGGATCATACAACATGATCAAGTGGGGTTTATTCCAGGAATGCAAGGAATCTTCAATATATGCAAATCTATCAATGTGATAAACCATGTTAACAAATTGAAGGAGAAAAACCGTATGCTCGTCTCAATAGATGCACTGAAAGCTTTTGACAAAATTCAACACCCATTTATGATAAAAACCCTGTAGAAAGTAGGCATAGAGGGAAATTTCCTCAACATAATAAAGGCTATATATGACGAGCCCACAGCCAACATCATCATCAATGGTGAAAAACTGAAAGCATTTCCACAAAGATCAGGAGCAAGACAAGGTTGCCCACTCTCACCACTCTTATTCAACATAGTTTTGGAAGTTTTAGCCACAGCAATCAGAGAAGAAATGGAAATAAAAAGAATCCACATTGGAAAAGAAGAAGGAAAGCTGTCACTGTTTGCAGATGACAGGATACTATACATAGAGAATCCTAAGGATGCTAGCAGAAAACTACTAGAGTTAATCAATGAATTTGGTAAAGTAGCAGGATACAAAATTAATGCACAGAAATCTCTGGCATTCCTATACACTAATGATGAAAAACATGAAACTGAAATCAAGAAAACACTCCCATTTACCATTGCAACAAAAAGAATAAAATATCTAGGAATAAACCTACCTAAGGAGATAAAAGACCCGTATGCAGAAAATTATAAGACACTGATGAAAGAAATTAAATATGATACAAATAGATGGAGAGATATACCATGTTCTTGGATTGGAAGCATCAATATTGTGAAAATGACTCTACTACCCAAAGCAATCTATAGATTCTATGCAATCTCTATCAAACTACCACTGGCATTTTTCACAGAACTAGAACATAAAATTTCACAATTTGTATGGAAACACAGAAGACTCCGAATAGCCAAAGCCATATTGAGCACAAATAACGGAGCTGGAGTAATCAGGCTCCCTGACTTCAGACTATACTACAAAGCTACAGTAATCAAGACAGTATGGTACTGGCACAAAAACAGAAATATAGATTAATGGAACAGCATAAAAAGCCCAGAGATAAACCCATGCACATTTGTTCACCTTATCTTTGATAAAGGCGGCAGGAATGTACAGTGGAGAAAAGACAGCCTCTTCAATAAGTGGTGCTGGGAAAAGTATGAGATTAGATCACTCCCTAACACCATACACAAAAATAAGCTCAAAATGGATTAAAGACCTAAATGTAAGGCCAGAAACTATCAAAATCTTAGAGGAAAACATAGGCAGAACACTCTGCGACATAAATCACAGCAAGATCCTTTTTGACCCACCTCCTAGAGAAATGGATATAAAAACAAAAATAAACAAATGGGACCTCATGAAACTTCAAAGCTTTTGCACAACAAAGGAAACCATAAACAAGACAAAAAGGCAATCCTTAGAATGGGAGAAAATATTTGCAAATGAAGCAACTGACAAAGGATTAATTTCCAAAATTTACAAGCAGCTCATGCAGCTCAATAACAAAAAAACAAACAATCTAATCCAAAATTGGGCAGAAGACCTAAATAGACATTTCTCCAAAGAAGATATACAGACTGCCAACAAACACATGAAAGTATGCTCAACATCATTAATCATTAGAGAAATGCAAATCAAAACTACAATGAGGTAACATCTCACACCAGTCAGAATAGCCATCATCAAAAAATCTAGAAACAGTAAATGCTGGAGAGTGTGTGGAGAAAAGAGAACACTCTTGCTCTGCTGGTGGGAATGTGAATTGGTTCAACCACTATGGAGAACAGTATGGAGGTTCCTTAAAAAACTAGAAATAAAACTGCCATATGACCCAGCAATTCCATTACTGGGCATATACCCTGAGAAAACCAAAAGTCAAAAAGAGTCATGTACCAAAATGTTCATTGCAGTTCTATTTACAATATTCTGGAGATGGAAACAACCTAAGTGCCCATCATCGGATGGATGGATAAAGATGTGGCACATATATACAATGCAATATTACTCAGCCATAAAAAGAAATGAAAGTGAGCTATTTGTAATGAGGTGGATAGACCTACAGTCTGTCATACAGAGTGAAGTAAGTCAGAAAGAGAAAGACAAATACCATATGCTAACACATATTTTTGAAATTTAAGAAAAATATATCATGGAGAACCTAGGGGTAAGACAGGGATAAAGACACAGAACTACTGGAGAACTGACTTGAGGATATGGGGAGGGGGAAATGTGAGCTGTGACAAAGTGAGAGAGAGGCATGGACATATATACACTAACAAACGTAAGGTAGATAACTAATGGGAAGCAGCTGCATAGCACAGGGATACCAGCTCGGTGCTTTGTGACCACCTGGAGGGGTGGGATAGGGAGGGTGGTAGGGAGGGAGACTCAAGCGGGAAGAGATATGGGAACATATGTATATGTATAGCTGATTCACTTTGTTATAAAGCAGAAACTAACACATCATTGTAAAGCAATTATACCCCAATAAAGATGTTAAAAAAAAACAAGAAAGAAATATCAAGGGATAATTTGACAGTAACAAAAGAATAGTAGACTATAACACCAAACTTAAATAAATTGACTATATGCAATTTATTTATAAATTATGTATATTTATATATAAATTATATATATATGTATATATAAATCTAAAAGAAAGATAATACACATTCTTTTCAAGTACACATAAAACATTCTCTAGGATAGATCACATGCTAAGTCACAAAAAATTTATCAATAATTTAAGAAGATTGAAATCATAACAAGCACCTTTCCTGACCCCAATGGTATGAAACTAGAAACCAACTACAAGAAAAAAATGTAAAAAATATAGACATGTGGGGATTGAAAATAATCTACTAAACAATGTGTGGCACACTGAAGAAATCTAACAGGAAATAACAGATACCTGGAAACCAAAGTAAATGAAATCAAAAGGACCAAAACTTTATGGTACACAGCAAAAGCAGTTATAAGAGGGAAGTTTATAGTGATACAAGTATACCTTACGAAACAAAGAAACAAAATTCAGATAAACAATCTAACCTTAAACATACAGAAACTAGAAAAAGAAGAACAAATAATACATGAAGTTAGTAGAAGAAAATGAATCATAAAGATTAGAGTATAAATAAATAAAATACAGACTTAAAACACAATAGAGGACTTCCCTGGTGGTTAAGACTATGAGTTTCCATTGCAGGGACATGGGTTTGATCCCTGGTCATGGAACTAGATACCACATGCCACATGGCATGGCCAAAACAAACAAACAAACAAACAACAAAAACAAAAGAATCAATGAAAACAGGACCAATTTCTTTGAAAAGATCAATTAAATTGATAAAATTGTAGCTAGACTCATCAAGAAAATCAGTTAGAGAACCCAAATTTAGAACCAAAAATTAGAAATGAAAGAGAAGTTACAAACTGCAACAGAGAAATACAAATGATCATAAGAGATTCATCTGAAAAACTATATGCCAATAAAATGGGAAAACTAGAAGAAATTTATAAATTCTTAGAAATGCAAATTCTTGCAAGACAGAATCAGGAAGAAAACAGAAAATATAAACAGACCAATTGTCAGTAATAAGATGGAATTAATAATCAAAAAATCATACACCACGATCAAATGGGATTTATCTAAGAGATACAATGATTCTTCAATATATGTAAATTGATCAATGAGACACACCACACTAATAAATTGATGAAAAAACACCACATGGCCATCTGAACAGATGTAGGAAAGGCTTTCGACAGAACTCAACACCCATTTATGATAAAAACTTTCCAGAAAGTGAGCATAGAAGGAACTTATCTCAACAAAATAATGGCCATATACGACAAACCTACAGCAAACATCTTTCTCAACAGTGAAAGACTGAAAACATTTTCTCCAAGATAAGGAAAAAGGCAAGGATATCCACTCATGCCATTTTTATTCAACATACTTTTGGAAGTCCTAGACACAGCAATCAGAGAAGGAAAAGAAATCAAAAGAATCCAAATTGGAAAAGAAAAAGTAAAATTGTCACTGTTTGCAGATGACATGATGCTATGCATAGAAAATCCTAAAGATGCTACCAGAAAACTACAAAAGCTCACCAGTAAATTAGGAAAAGTTTCAGAATACAAAATTAATACACAGAAATATTTTGCATTCCTACACACTAATAACAAAAGATCAGAAAAATAAATTAAGGAAACAATCTCATTTACCTTTGCATCAAAAAGAATAAAATACCTAGGAACAAACTTACCTAAGGAAGCAAAAAACCTGTACTCAGAAAACTGCAAGATACTGATGGATATGACACAAAGTGATGGAGAGATATACAATGTTCATGGATTAGAAAAATCAATATTGTCAAAATGACTATACTACCAAAATAACTCCACAGATTCAATGCAGTCCTTACCAAATTACCAAAAACATTTTTCATAGAATTAGAACAAAAATGTTTACAATTTGTATGGAAACACAAAAGACCCCTAGTAAGCAAAGAAATCTTAAGAAAGAAAAACAAAGCTGGAGGAATCAGGCTCCCTGACTTCAGACTATACTACAAAGCTACTGTAATCAAAACAGTATGTTACAGGCATAAAAACAGAAATATATATCATTGGAACAATATAAAAATTCAGAGATAAACCCACACATCTATGGTCACCTTATCTATAAAAAAGGAGGAGGAGACTTTCAAGATGGTGGAATAGTAAGACGTGGAGATCACCTTCCTCCAAGCAAATACATCAGAAATACAACTACATGTGGACCAACTCTGACAGAAAACTTACCAAATGCTAGCAGAAGACCTCAGACTTCCCAAAAGGCAAGAAACACCCCATATACCTGGGTAGGGCAAAAGAAAAAAGATAAAAGTGAGAGAAAAGAATAGGGAGAGGACTTGTACCTCTGGGAGGGAGCTGTGAAGGAGGAAATGTTTCCACACACTAGGAAGCCACTTAATGGGAAGAGATGGGCAGTGGTGGGAGGAAGCTTCATAGCCAAGGAAGAGAGCAAAACAATGAGTGCAGAAGGCAAAGAGGAGAGATTCCCATACAGAGGATTTGTGCCAACAAGCACTCACCAACCTGAGAGGCTTATCTGCTTACCCGCAGGGGTGGGTAGAGGTTGGGAGCTGAGGCTCAGGCTTCAGAGTTCAGATCCCAGGGAGAGGACTGTGGTTGGCTGCATGAACACAGCCTGAAGGGAGCTACTGCACCACAGCTAAATGGGAGGGATTCTGGAATAATGTCTGGAACTGCCTAAGAGGGAAGAGAATATTGTTTTGAGGTGCACGAGGAGAGGGGATTCACAGCACCACTTAAATGAGCTCCAGAGACAGGTGCAAGATGCGGCTATCAGTGCGACACAAGAGACAGGCATGAAATGCTAAAGCTGCTGCTGCAGCCACCAAGAAGCCTGTGTACAAGCACAGGGCACTATCCAAAACTCCCCTTCTGGGAGCCTGTGCAGCCTGCCACTGCCAGGGTCCCATGATCCAGGGACAACTACCCCAGGAGAACACACACTGCACCTCAGGCTCTTGCAACTTCATGCTAGCCTTTGTCACCACAGGCTCACCCTTCATCCCGTACCCCTCCCTCCTCCCAGCCTGAGAGAGCCAGAGCCCCCTAATCAGCTGCTACTTTAACCCTGTCCTATCTGAGTGAAGAACAGACAACCTTAGGTGACCTACACACAGATACGGGCCCAAATCCAAAGCTGAAGCCCAGGAACTGTACGAAAAAAGAAGAGAAATGGAAATTTCACCCAGCAGTCTCAGGAGCAGTGGTTTAAAACTCCACAGTCAACTTAGTGTACCCTGAACCTGTGGAATACCTGAATAGACAATGAATCATCCCAAAATTGAAGTGGTGGACTTTGAGAGCAACTGTAGACTTTGGGTTTGCTTTCTGCATCTAATTTGTTTCTGATTTTTATTAATTAAGATATTAATTTACTATTTACAGTTTATTATCATTATAGATTTCTTTATTGATTTGGTTGCTCCTTTCCTTTTTTGTTTCTATATATATTTTTTTCCTTTTTCTCTTTTTGTGAATGTGTATGTGTATGCTTCATTGTGAGATTTTGTCTGTATAGCTTTGTTTTTACCATTTTTCCTAGGGTTCTGTCTGCCTCTCACATTTTTTTTAGCATAGTTTTTAGTGCTTGTTATCATTGGCAGATTTGTATTTTTGGTTTGGCTCCTCTCTTCTCTTTCTTTTTTTTCTCTTTTTTTTATTACTTTTCAATTTTTAAAAATTTCTAATATTTTTTTATTTTAATAACTTTTTAAATTTAATTTTATTCTTTTCTTTCTTTCTCCCTTCTCTTCTGAGCCATGTGGCTGACAGGATCTTGGTGCTGTGGCTGGGAGTCAGGCCTGTGCCTCTGAGGTGGGTGAGCCAAGTTCAGGGAATTCATCTAACAGAGACCTCCTGGCTCCCCATAATATCAAACAATGAAAGTTCTCCCACAGATCTCCATCTCAATGCTAAGACCCAGCTTCATTAAATGACCAGCAAGCTACAGTCATGGACACCCTATACCAAACAACTAGCAAGACAGGAACACAACCTCACCCATTAGCAGAGAGGCTGCCTAAAATCATAAGGTCAGAGACACCCAAAAGCACACCACCAGATGTGGTCCTACCCACCAAAAAACAAGATCCAGCCTCATCCACCAGAAGATAGGCACTAGGTCCCTCAACCAGGAAAACTATACAACCCACTGAACCAACCTTAGCCACTGGGGGTAGATACAAAAACAAAGGGAACTATCAACCTGCAGCCTGTGAAAAGCAGACCCCAAATACAGTATGTTAGCAAATTGAGAAGACAGAGAAACACAGAGCAGGTGAAGCAGCAAGGTAAAAACCCACCAGACCAAACAAATGAAGAGGAAATAAGCAGTATACCTGAACAAGAATTCAGAGTAATGATAGCAAAGATGATCCAAAGTCTTGGAAATAGAAAGGAAAAAATACAAAAAAAGTTTAACAAGAATCTAAAAGAACTAAAGAGAAAACAAACAATGATGAACAACACAATAAATGAAATTAAAAATTCTCTAGAAGGAATCAATAGCAGAATAACAGGCAGAAGAATGGAGAAGTGACCTGAAAGATAATATAGTGAAAATAACTACCGCAGAGCATAATAAAGAAGAATGAATGAAAATAATTGAGGTCATTCTCAGACATCTCTGGGACAACAATAAATGCACCTTCAAATTATAGGGGTCCCAGAAGAAGCAGAGAGAAAGAAAGGGACTGAGAAAATATTTGAAGAGATTATAGTTCTAAACTTCCCTAATATGGCAAAAGAAATAGTCAATCAAGTTCAGGAAGTGAAAAGAGTCCCATACAGGATAAATCCAGGGGGAAAGACACTAAGACACATATTAATCAAGGTATCAAAAATTAAATGCAAAAAAAAAATTAAAAGGAGCAAGGGAAAAGCAACAAATAACATACAAGGGAATCCCCATAAGGTTAACAGCTAACCTTTCAGCAGAAACTCTGCAAGCCAGAAGGGAGAGGAAGGTTATATTTAAAGGGACAAAAGGGAGAAACCTACAACAAAGATTACTCTACCAAGCAGGGATCTCATTCAGATTTGACAGAGAAATTAAAACATTTACAGACAAGCAAAGGCTAAGAGAATACAGCACCACCAAAGCTGCTTTACAAAAAATGCTAAAGGAAATTCTCTAGGTAGGAAACACAAGAGAAGGAAAAGACCAACCATAACAAACCCAAAACAATTCAGAAAATGGTAATAGGAACATGCATATCGATAATTACCTTTAATATAAATGGATGAAATGCTCCAACCAAAAGATATAAACTCGCTGAATGGGTAAAACAAGGCCAATATAAATGCTGTCTACAAGAGACCCACTTCAGACCTAGGGACACAGACAGACTGAAAGTGAAGGGATGGAAAATGATATTCCATGCAAATGGCAATAAAAAGAAAGCTGGAGTAACAATACTCATATCAGATAAAATAGACTTCAAAATAAAGTATATTACAAGAGACACAGAAGAACTCTACATAATGATCAAGTGATCAATCCAAGAAGAAGATATAACAATTGTAAATATTTATGCACCCAACATAGGAGCACCTCAATAGATAAGGCAAATGCTAACAGCAGTAAAAGGGGAAATCAAAAGTAACACAATCATAATAGGGGACATTAACACCCCACCTTCACCAGTGGACATATCATCCTAAGTGAAAATAAATAAGGAAACATAAGTTTTAAATAATACTTTAAATAAGATGGACTTATTCAATATTTATAGGACATTCCAAGCAAAAGCTACAGAATGCTTTCTTCTCAAGTGCTCATGGAACATTCTCCAGGTTAGATCATATGTTGGGTCACAAATCAAACTTTGGTAAAATTTAAGAAAATTGAAATCATATCAAGTAACATTTCCGACCACAATGCTATGAGACTAGATATCAAATATAGGAAAAAATATGTAAAAAATACAAGCACATGGGGCTTCCCTGGTGGTGCAGTGGTTGAGAGTCCGCCTGCCACTGCAGGGGACACGGGTTCATGTCCTGGTCCAGGAAGATCCCACATGCCACGGAGCGGACAGACCTGTAAGCCATGGCCACTGAGCCTGCACGTCTGGAGCCTGTGCTCCGCAATGGGAGAGGCCACAGCAGTGAGAGTTCTGTGTACCACAAAACAAACAAACAAACAAAGCATGGAGGATAAACAATACACTCTTAAATAACCAAGGGATCACTGAAGAAATGAAATAGGAAATCAAAATATACCTAGAAACAAATGACATTGAAAACATGATAACACAAAACCTATGAGATGCAGCAAAAGCAGTTCTAAGAGGCAAGTTTATAGCAATTCAATCTTACCTCAAGAAGCAACTCAAATAAAAAAAATAATCTTACACCTACAGCAATTAAAGGAAGAAAAAAAACACAACCAAAGTTAGCAGAAGGAGAGAAATCATAAAGAGCAGATCAGATAGAAATGAAAAAGAAATGAAGAAAACAAGAGCAAAGGTCAATAAAACTAAAAACTGGTTCTTTGAGATGATAAACAAATTGATAAACCATTAGCCAGACTAATTTAGAAAAAAAAGGGAGAAAGCTCAAATCAATAGAATTAGAAATGAAAAGGCCAAGTAACAACTGACACTTTAGAAATACAAAGGATTATGAGAGATTACTGAAAGCAACCACATGCCAATAAAATGGGGAACCTGGAAGAAATGAACAAATTCTTAGAAAAGCACAACCTTCAAAGACTGAACTAGGAAGAAATAGAAAATATAAACAGACCAATCACAAGCACTGAAATTGAAACTGTGATTATAATTCTTCCAACAAACGAAAGCCAAGGATCAGATGGCTTCACAGGCTAATCAATCATTTAGAGAAAAGTTAACACCTATTCTTCTCAACTCTTCCAAATATAGCAGTGGCAGGAATAATCCCAAACACATTCTATGAGGCCACCCTCACCCTGATACCAAAACCAGACAAAGATATCACAAAGAAAGAAAACTACAGTCCAATATAACTGATGAAAATAAATGCAAAAATCCTGAACAAAATACTAGCAAACAGAATCCAAGAACATATTAAAAGGATCACACACCATGATCAAGTGGGGTTTATCCCAGGAATGAAAGGATTCTTCAATATATGCAAATCAATCAATGTGATAAACCATACAAACTAATTGAAGGAGAAAAAGCATACGATCATCTCAGTAGATGCAGAAAAATCTTTCAACAAAATTCAACACCCATTTATGATAAAAACCATCCAGAAAGTAAGCATAGAGGGAACTTACCTCAACATAGTAAAGGACATATATAAAAAACCCACAGACTACATTGTTCTCAAAGATGAAAAACTAAAACCATTGCCTCTAGGATCAGGAACAAGACAAGGTGGTCCACTCTCACCACTGGTATTCAACATAGTTTTAGAAGTTTTAGCCATAGCAATCAGAGAAGAAGAAGAAATAAAAGGAAACCAAATCAGAAAAGAAGTAAAGCTGTCATTGTTTTCAGATGACATGATACTATACATAGAGAATCCTAAAAATGCTACCAAAAACTACTAGAGTTAATCAACGAATTTGGTAAAGTGGCAGGATACAGAATTAATGCCCAGAAATCTCTTGCATTCCTATACACTAATGATTAAAAATCTGAAAGTGAAATCAAGAAAACACTCCCATTTACCATTGCAACCAAAAAGAATAAAATACCTAGGAATAACCCTACATAAGGAGACAAAAGACCTGTATGCAGAACTATAAGACACTGATGAAAGAAATTAAAGATGATACAATGGAGAGATATACCAAGTTCTTGGATTGGAAGAATTAACATTGTGAGAATGACTATACTACCCAAAGCAGCCAACAGACTGAATGCAATCCCTATCAAACTACCAATGGCATTTTTCACAGAACTGGAACAAAAAGTTTCACAATTTGTATGGAAACCCAAAAGACCCTGATAGCCAAAGCATTCTTGCAAAAGAAAAATAGAGCTGGAGGAATCAGTCTCCCTGTCTTCAGACTATACTGAAAGCTACATTAGTCAAGACAGTATGGTACTGACACAAAAACACAAATATTGATCAATGGAACAGGATAGGAATCCCAGAGATAAACTTACACACATATGGTTACATCATCTTTGATAAAGGAGGCATGAATATGCAATGAAGAAAAGACAGCCTCTTCAATAAGTGGTGCTGGGAAAACTGGACAGCTACATGTAAAAGAATGAAATTGGAATACTCCCTTACACCATACACAAGAGTATACTTAAAATTGATTAAAGATCTAAATGTAAGGCCAGACACTATAAAACTCTTACAGGAAAATGTAGGCAGAACACTCTATGACATAAATCACAGCAAGATCCTTTCTGACCCACATCTTAGAGAAATGGATATAAAAACAAAAATAAACAAATGGGACCTAATGAAAATTAAAAGATTTTGCACAGCAAAGGAAACTATAAATAAAATGAAAAGACAAACCTCAGAATGGGAAAAAAAAATTTGCAAATGAAGCAACTGATGAAGGATTAATCTCCACAATCTACAAGCAGCCCATGCAACTCAATATCAAAAAAACAAACTACCCAATCCAAAAATGGGTAGACGACCTAAAAAGACATTTCTCCAAAGAAGATATACAGATTGCCAACAAACACATGAAAGGATGCTCAACATTAGTAATCATTAGAGAAATGCTAATCAAAATGACAGTGAGGTATCACTTCACACTAGGCAGAATGGCCATCATTAAAAAATCTACAAACAATAAATGCTGAAGAAGGTGTGGAGGAAAGGGAACCCTCTTGCACTGTTGGTGCAAATGTAAGTTGATACTGCCGCTATGGAGAACATTATGGAGGTTCCTTAAAAAACTAAAAGTTGAACTACCATACGACACAGCAATCCCACTACTGGGCATATACCCTGAGCAAACCATAATTCAAAAACAGTCATGTGCCACAATGTTCATTGTAACTCTATTTACAATAGCCAAGACATGCAAGTAAGCAATAATCCATTGTATATATGTGCCACATCTTCTTTTTTTTTTTTTTTTCTTGTGGTATGAGGTATGCAGGCCTCTCACTGTTGTGGCCTCTCCCATTGTGGAGCACAGGCTCTGGACATGCAGGCTCAGTGGCCATGGCTCACAGGCCCAGCCACTCTGCAGAATGTGGGATCTTCCCGGACTAAGGCACAAACCCATGTCCCCTGCATTGGCAGGCAGACTCTCAACCACTGCGCCACCAGGGAAGCTCTGTGTGCCATATCTTCTTTATCCATTCATCTGTGGATGAATGGATAAAGAAGATGTGGCACATATATACAATGGAATATTTCTCAGCCATAAAAGTAAACGAAACTGAGTTATTTGTAGTGAGGTGGATGGACTTAGAGTCTGTCATACAGACTGAAGTGAGTCAGAAAGTGAAAAACAAATACCGTATGTCAACAAATATATGTGGCATCTAAAATAATAATAATTAAAAAAAGATTCTGAAGAACCTAGGAGCAAGACAGGAATAAAGATGCAAATGGGCTTGAGGACATGGGGAGGGGGAATGGTAAGCTGGGACGAAGTGAGAGAGTGACATGGATGTATATATACTACCAAATGTAAAATAGATAGCTAGTGGGAAGCAGCCACATAGCACAGGGAGATCATCTCAGTGCTTTGTGTCCACCTATAGGGGTGGGATAGGGAGGGTTGGAGGGAGACGCATGAGGGAGGAGATATGGTGATATATGTATATGTATAGCTGATTCACTTTGTTGTAAGGCAGAAACTAACCCACCATTATAAAAAATTATACTCTAATAAAGGTGTTAAAAAATCCAGATGAATACTTGAATAAAAAATAAATAAATGGAGGCAACAATATTCAATGGAGAAGACAGTGTTTTCAATAAGTGGTTCCTGGAAGACTGGAGAGCTACATTTAAAAGAGTGAAATTAGAACACTCTAACACCAGACACAAAAATAAACTCTAAATGGGTTAAAGATCTAAATGTAAGGCTGGACTATAAAACTTGTTGAGAAAAACACAGGCAGAACACACTCTCACATAAATTGCAGCAAGATCATTTTTTATCCACCTCCTAGAATAATGAAAATAAAAACAAAATTAAACAACTGTGATGTAATTAAACTTAAAATGTTTTGCACAGTGAAGGAAACCATAAACAAAATGAAAAGACAGCCAACAGAATGGGAGAATATATTTTCAGAAAATCAACCAACAACAGATTAATGTCCAAAATATACAAACAGCTCATGTAGATCAATATCAAATAAACAAATAATTTAAAAATGTGTGGAGTTTTCCACAGAGCCGGAACTCCCTGCTTGGGGTCTCTTCCCTCTGCCATCATGGAACTGCCCCAGAGACTGAGGGGAGGGTGGCCTCAATGAGGCTGCTGGCTCCAGTGTGGACCCAGTGGCCGAAGCCATAACAGTTGTGGGGATGGAGGGCCAAATCACTCATCCAGGGGTAATCCAGCTGCCATGTCATGAGGACACTAAAGCAGCCCTAGGGAGACATACATGTGACAAGAAACTGAGGCCTCCAACTGCAGCCACATTACCATGTGGATGAAAGGCTCTTGGTGCAGCAGCCAGGAGTCAGTGCTGTGCCAGAGGTGAGAGAGTCAACTTCAAGACACTGGTCCACAAAAGACCTTCCAGCTCCATGTAATATCAAATGGCAAAAATCTCCCACAGATCACCATCTCAACACCAAAACCCAGCTCCACTCAATGACCAGCAAGCTACAGTGCTGGACACCCTATGCCAAACAACTAGCAAGACAGGAACACAACACCACCCATTAGCAGAGAGGCTGCCTAAAATCATAATAAGTCCACAGACACCTCAAAACACACCACCAGACGTGGACCTGCTCACCAGAAAGACAAGATAAAGCCTCATTCAACAGAACACAGGCACTAGTCCCCTCCACAAGGAAGCCTACACAACCCACTGAACCAATGTTAGCCACTAGGGACAGACACCAAAAACAACGAGAACTATGAACCTGCAGCCTGCAAAAAGGAGACCCCAAACACAGTAAGATAAGCAAAATGAAAAGACAGGAAAACACACAGCAGATAAAGGAGCAAGATAAAAACCCACCTGACCTAACAAATGAAGAGGAAATAGGCAGTCTAGCTGAAAAAGAATTCAGAATAATGATAGAAAAGATGATCCGAAATCTTGCAGATAGAATAGAGAAAATGCAGGAAAACTTTAACAAGGACCTAGAAGAACTAAAGATGAAACAAGCAATGATGAACAACACAATAAATGAAATTAAAAATAATCTACAAGGGATCAATAGCAGAATAACTGAGGCAGAAGAACGGACACATGACCCAGAAGATAAAATAGTGGAAATGACTACTGCAGAGCAGAATAAAGAAAAAAGAATGAAAAGAACTGAAGACAGTCTCAGAGACCTCTGGGACAACATTAAATGCACCAACATTCCAATTATAGGTTTCCAGAAGAAGAAGAGAAAAAGAAAGGGACTGAGAAAATATTTGAAGAGATTATAGTTGAAAACTTCCCTAATATGGGAAAGGAAATAATTAACCAAGTCCAGGAAGCACAGAGAGTCCCATACAGGATAAATCCAAGGAGAAATATGCCAAGACACATATTCATCAAACTATCAAAAATTAAATAAGAAGAAAACATATTAAAAGCAGCAAGGGAAAAACAACAAATAACACACAAGGGAATCCCCATAAGGTTAAAAGCTGATCTTTCAGCAGAAACTCTGCAAGCCAGAAGGGAATGGCAGGACATATTTAAAGTGATGAAGGAGAAAAACCTACAACCAAGATTACTCTACTGAGCAAGGATCTCATTCACATTTGATGGAGAAATTAAAACATTTAAATACAAGTAAGAGCTGAGATAGTTCAGCACCAGAACACCAGCTTTACAACAAATGCTAAAGATACTTCTCTAGGCCAGAAACACAAGAGAAGGAAAATACCAACAATAAAAAACCCAAAACAATTAAGAAAATGAGAATAGGAACATATGTATCAATAATTACCTTAAATGTAAATGGATTAAATGCTCTCACCAAAAGACACAGACTGGCTGAATGCATACAAAAACAAGACCCATATATATGCTGTCTACAAGAGACCTACTTCAGATCTAGAGACACATACAGACTGAAAGTGAGGGAATGGAAAAAGATATTCCATGCAAATGGAAACCAAAAGAAAGCTGGAGTAGCAATTCTCATATCAGACAAAATAGACTTTAAAATAAAGACTATTAGAAGAGACAAAGAAGGACACTACATATTGATCAAGGGATCGATCTAAGAAAAAGATATAAAAATTGTAAATATTTATGCACCCAACATAGGAGCACCTCAATACATAAGGCAAATACTAACAGCCATGAAATGGAAAATCGACAGTAACACATTCATAGTAGGGGACGTTAACACCCCATTTTCAGCAATGGGAAAATCATCCAAAATGAAAATAAATAAGGAAACACAAGCTTTAAATGATACATAAAACAAGATGGACTTAATTGATATTTATAGGACATTCCATCCAAAAACAACAGAATACACATTTCTCTCAAGTGCCCATGGAACATTCTCCAGGATAGATCATATCTTGGGTCACAAATAAAGCCATGGTAAATTTGAAAAAATTGAAATTGTATCAGATATCTTTTCAGACCCAAACGCTATCAGACTAGATATCAATTATAAGAAAAGATCTGTAAAAAATTCCAAACACATGGAGGCTAAACAATACACTACTTAATAACGAAGTGATCACTGAAGAAATCAAAGGGGAAATCAAAAAATACCTACAAACAAATGACAATGGAGACACGACAATCCAAAACCTAAGGGATGCAGAAAAAGCAGTTCTAAGAGGAAAGTATATAGCAATACAATCCTACCTTAAGAAACAGGAAACACCTCGAAAAAACAGCCTAACCTTGCACCTAAAGCAATTAGAGAAAGAAGAACAAAAAAACCCAAAGTTAGCAGAAGGAAAGAAATCATAAATATCAGATCAGAAATAAATGAAAAAGAAATGAAAGCAAAGATCAATAAAACTAAAAGCTGGTTCCTTGAGAAGATAAAAAAATTGATAAACCATTAGCAAGACTCATCAAGAAAAAAAGGGAGAAGACTCATATCAGTAGAATTAGAAATGAGAAAAGAGAAGTAACAACTGAAACTGCAGAAATACAAAAGATCATGAGAGATTACTACAAACAACTCTAGGCCAATGAAATGGACAACCTGGAAGAAATGGACAAATTCTTAGAAATGCACAACTGGCAAGACTGAATCAGGAAGAAATAGAAAATATGAACAGACCAATCACAAGCACTGAAATTGAAACTGTGATTAAAAATTTTCCAACAAACAAAAGCTCAGGACCAGATGGCTTCACAGGCGAATTCTATCAAACATTTAGAAAAGAGCTAACACTTATCCTTCTCTTACTCTTCAAAAATATAGCAGAGGGACGAACACTCCCAAACTCATTCTATGAGGCCACCATCATCCTGATACCAAAACCAGAGAAGGAGGTCACAAACAAATAAAACTACAGGCCGATAGCACTGATGAACATAGATGCAAAAATCCTCAACAAAATACTAGCAAACAGGATCCAACAGCACATTAAAAGGATCATACACCATAATCAAGTGGGTTTTACGCCAGGAATGCAAGGATTCTTCCATATATGAAAATTAATCAATGTGATACACCAGATTAATAAATTGAAGGAGAAAATCCATATGGTCATCTCAATAGATGCAGAGAAAGCTTTCAACAAAATTCAACACCTATTTATGATAAAAACCCTGCAGAAAATAGGCATAGAGGGAACTTTCCTCAACATGATAAAGGTCATATATGAGAAACCCACAGACAACATCATCCTAAATGGTGATAAACTGAAAGCATTTCCACTAAGATCAGGAACAAGGCAAGGTTGCCCACTCACACCACTCTTATTCAACATAGATTTGGAAGTTGTAGCCACAGCAATCAGAGAAGAAAAGGAAATGAAAGGAATCCAAATCGGAAAAGAAGTAAAGCTGTCACTGTTTGCAGATGACATGATACTATACATAGAGAATCCTAAGGATGCTAGCAGAAAACTACTAGAGCTAATAAATGAATTTGGTGAAGTAGCAGGAAACAAAGTTGATGCACAGAAATCTCTGGCATTCCTATACACTAATGATGAAAAATCTGAAAGTGAAATCAAGACAACACTCCCATTTACCACTGCAAGAAAAATAATAAAATATTTAGGAATAAACCTACCTAAGGAGACAAAAGACTTGTATGAAGAAAATTATAAGACACTGATGAAAGAACTTAAAGATGATACAAATAGATGGAGAGATATACCATGTTCTTGGATTGGAAGAATCAACATTGTTAAAATGACACTACTACACAAAGCAATATACATATTCAATGCAATCCCTAGCAAACTACCACTGGCATTTTTCACAGAACTAGAACAAAAAATTTCACATTTTGCATGGAAACACAAAAGACCCCGAATAGCCAAAGCAATCTTGAGAACGAAGAAAGGAGCTGGAGGAATCAGGCTCCCTGTGTTCAGACTATACTACAAAGCTACATTAATCAAGACAGTATGGTACTGGCACAAAAACAGAAATATAGATCAATGGAACAGGATAGAAAGCCCAGAGAAAAACTCACACACTTATTGTCACCTTATCTTTGATAAAGGAGGCATGAATGTACAGTGGAGAAAGGACAGCCTCTTCAATAAGTGGTGCTGGGAAAACTGGACAGGTACATGTAAAAGTATGAGATTAGATCACTCCCTAACTCCATACCCAAAAATAAGCTCAAAATAGACTAGAGACCTAAATTTAAGGTCACAAACTATCAACCTCTTAGAGGAAAACATAGGCAGAACACTCTATGACATAAATCATAGCAAGATCCTTTTTGACCCACCTCTTAGAGAAATGGAAATAAAAACAAAAATAAACAAATGGGACCTAATGAAACATCAAAGCTTTTTCACAGCAAAGGAAACCATAAACAAGACCAAAAGACAACCTTCGGAATGGGAGAAAATATTTGCAAATGAAGCAACTGACAAAGGATTAATCTCCAAAATTTACAAGCACCTCATGCAGCTCAATAACAAAAATACAAACAACCCAATCCAAAAATGGGCAGAATACCTAAATAGATATTTCTCCAAAGAAGATATACAGACTATAACGAACACATGAAATAATGCTCAACATCATTAATCATTAGAGAAATGCAAATCAAATCTACAATGAGATATCATCTCACACCAACCAGAATGACCATCATCAAAAAATCTAGAAACAATAAATGCTGGAGAGGGTGTGGAGAAAAGGGAACACCCTTGCACTGCTGGTGGGAATTTGAATTGGTATAGCCACTATGGAGAAGAGTATGGCGGTTCCTTAAAAAACTACAAATAAAACTACCATATGACCCAGCAATCACACTACTGGGCATATACCCTGAGAAAACCATAATTCAAAAAGAGTCATGTACCAAAATGTTCATTGCAGCTCTATTTACAATAGCCTGGAGATGGAAACAACCTAAGTGTCCATCATCGGATGAATGGATAAAGAAGATGTGGCACATATATACAATGGAATATTACTCAGCCATAAAAAGAAACAAAATTGAGCTATTTGTAATGAAGTGGGTGGATGTAGAGTCTGTCATACAGAGTGAAGTAAGTCAGAAACAGAAAGGCTAATACCATATGCTAACACATATATATGGAATTTAAGGAAAAAAAAATGTCATGAAGCACCTAGGGGTAAAACAGGAATAAAGACACAGACCTAGTAGAGAATGGACTTGAGGATATGGGGAGGGGGAAGGGTAAGATGTGACAAAGTGAGAGAGTGGCCTGGACATATATACACTAGCAAACATAAAATAGATAGCTAGTGGGAAGCAGCCTCATAGCACAGGGAGATCAGCTCGGTGCTTTGTAACCACCTAGAAGGGTAGTATAGGGAGGGTGGGAGGGAGGGAGAAACAAGAGGGAAGAGATATGGGAACATATGTATATGTATAACTGATTCACTTTGTTATAAAGCAGAAACTAACACACCATTGTAAAGCAGTTATACTCCAATAAAGATGTAAAAAAAAAAAAAAAGTAACAATGGAAATTTAAAAGAGAAAAAATATGTGGAAGTTCTAAATAGATATTTCTCCAGAGAAAGCATGCTGATAGCCAAAAAGCACATGCAAAGATGCTCAACATCATTAATTATTAGAAAAATGCAAATCAAAACTACAATGAGTTATCACCTCACATCATTCAAGATGACCATGATCAAAAACTCTACAAACAATAAATGCTGGGTGTAGCAAAAAAGGAACCCTCCTACAGTGTTGGTGAGAATGTAAATTGGTACAGCCATTATGGAGAACAGTATGGAAGTTCCTTAATAAACGGAATATAGAGCTACCGTATGATCCAGCAATCCACCCCTAGGCATATATCCCGAAAAACCATAACTTGAAAGGATACATGCACCCCAATATTTATTATAGCACTATTCACAATAGCCAGGACATCTGAGCAACCTAAATAGCCATCAACAGAAGAATGGATAAAGCAGATGTGGTACATACATAGAATGGAATATTACTTAGCCATAAAAAATAACAAAATAATGCCATTTGCAGGGACATGGATGGACGCAGAAATTGTCATACTGAGTAAAGTTAGTCAGACAGAAAGACAAATACCATATGACAGCACTTCTATGTGAAATCTACAAAAAAATGGTACAAATGAACTTATCTACAAAACAGAAATAGTGTCACAGATGTAAAATACATACTTATTGTTACCAGGGGGGAAAGGGGGGTTGGGATAAATTCAGGAATTGGGATTGACATATACACACTACTATATATAGAATGGATGACTAACAGTGACCTACTGTATAGCACAGTGAGCTCTACTTAATACTCTGTAGTGACCCATGTGGCAAAAGAATCTGAAGAAGAATGGATATATGTATATGTATGGTTGATTCACTTTGTTGTATGACAGCTGCTAGCACAGCATTGTAAATCAACTATACTCCAAAAACAAAAAAGTATACCAACAAACAAAGCCCATGAATAGACAGTTTCATAGGACAATTCTATCAAATATTTGAAAAGTTAACACCAATCCTTCTCAAAATATTCCAAAAATTGAAGAGGATGAAGTTCATTCTACAAGGCCAGTATTACCCTGACACCAAAATCAGACAGAAACACCATAAAACTAGGAAATCCCAGGCCAATATAACTCATGAACATAGATGCAAAAATTTTCAACAAAATATTAGCAAACTGTATTCAACAATACTTTAAAACAATCATACACCATGATCAAGAAGGATTTATCCAAGTCGTGCAAGTATGGTTAAATATTCAAAATTCAATCATTGTAACACACAACATTAACTAATTGAAGAATAAAAATCTCAATAGTTGCAGAAAAAGCTTTTAACAAAATTCAACATCGATTTATGATGAAAAACTCTGAACAAAGTGAGTATAATGGAAACATAACTCAACATAATAAAGACATATATGACAAGATCATGGTTAACATTATACTCAACAGTGAAAAGATGAAAGCACTTCCTCAAAGATCAGAAACAAGTCAAAGATGACCACTCCTACCAGTTTTAAACAACGCTGTTTGAAGCCCTAGCCACAGCAATCAGACAAGGAAAAGGAATAATAGCAATTCAATTTGGAAAGGAAAAAGTAAAACTGTAAAGATTTTCAGACTACATGATACTATATGTAAAAATCTTAAAGATGCCACTAAAAAACTATTAGAATATATGAATTCAGTAAAGTTGTTGGTTGCAAAATTAAGGTACAGAAATCTGTTTCATTCCTATACACAGTAGTAAACTGTCAGAAAGACAAATTAAGTAAACAATCCCATTTATTTATTTATTTTTGCAGTATGCAGGCCTTTCACTGTTGTGGCCTCTCCCGTTGTGGAGCACAGGCTCCGGATGTGCAGGCTCAGTGGCCATGGCTCACGGGCCTAGCCGCTCCGTGGCATGTGGGATCTTCCTGGACCAGGGCACGAACCTGTGTCCCCTGCATAGGCAGGCAGACTCTCAACCACTGCACCACCAGGGAAGCCCAAATGTTTTTATTTTAAAGTCTATTTTGTCTGATACAAGTATTGCTACTCTGGCTTTCTTTTGATTTCCATTTGCATGGAATAGCTTTTTCCATCCCCTCACTTTCAGTCTGTGTGTGTCTCTAGATCTGAAATGAGTCTCTCATAGGCAGCACATATATCGGTCTTGTTTTTCTATCCATTCAGCCATTCTGTGTCTTTTGGTTGGATCATTTCATCCATTCACATTTAAGGTAATTATCAATATGTACATTCTTATTGTCATTTTGTTAATTGTTCTGGGTTTATTTTTATATATTTTTTCTTTTTCCTTTCTACTTCTTTTGTTCTCTTGTAATTTGTTCAATACCTTTACTGTTATGTTTGCTTCTTTTTTTGTGTGTGTATATCTATTATAGATATTTGGTTGGTGGTTACCTTGAGGTTTTTATATAGCAGTCTCTCTATATATACATGATTGTTTTAAGTTGCTGATCTCCTAACTTCAAATGCATTTTAAAAACCCTGCATCAGCACTCTCCTCCCCTAATAATTAGTTTTTTAATATAATATTTTACATCGGATTTTTTTGTGTATCCCTTAATTGCTTTTTGTGGATATAGATGATTTTACTAGTTTTGTCTTTTAACTTCTCTAGTAGCTTTGTGTGTGTAAGATTTCCTACCTTTACTGTATGTTTGCCCTTACTGGTACATTTTTCATTTTGTAATTTTCTTGTTTCTATTTGTGACCTTTTCTTTTTCACCTAGAGAAATTCCTTTAACATTTGTTGTACAGCTGATTTGGTGCCAATGATATCTTTTAGCTTTTGCTTGTCTGTAAAGTTTTTGCTCTCTCCATCAAATCTGAATGAGATCCTTGCTTGGTAGAGTATTATTGGTTGTAGGTTTTTCCCTTTCATCATTTTTGTTTGCTGACAGCAAAACTCCAGGGACCCCAGGGGTAATGCTGGCTCACTTGTGAGCAGAGTCAAGGTTCAAAAGACCCTGGGGCTATTGTCCCTCCTACACTGGTGGGTCAATTTAGATCCTGGGATTAATGTTGGACTACTGGGAGGCAAAGTCAGGTCCTGGAGACTGGCTTCAGCCTCAGGGATTCCACAGCTTGTGTCAGATCTCTGGCATGGGGGAGACTGTTTCCTGAAACAGTTGGGTATGAAGTCTGAGGCTTCCCAAAGCTTGTGTTGGCCTGTTAGTGGGCAGGGCCATGATCCAGCTAGTCCTAGGGCAGTGCCTAGCCTACTGTGGGTCACCTGGGTCTGCAGGCTGTAGGACTGGCATTTTCTTGTGTCTAGTGTCTGCCTCCTGTTGGGTGAAGCTGGCACTTGGCCCTCTGTTAGGTAGTGCTGTGTCTAGATGTATGTCTAAAGGCAGCTGTGGGCTCAGAAAGCCTTTAGGCAGCCTGTCTGCTTATGGTTGGTGCTGTTTCCCCACCCAGTTACTTGTTTGACTTGAGGCATCCCAGTAGTGGCACCTATAGGCTGTTGGGTGGGGCCGGGTCTTGGTGCTAATCACCTAGATGGAGGATCCCATGATGGCAACAACTAGCTGTATTATCCATGTGGTAGAAAGCTTCTAGATATGGCTGCCATCAGTCTATGTCTATGTCTATGTCTCCAGGATGAGCTGCAGTAACACCCTGTCTCTCTAGGATATTCTCCAAGCCCAGCAACTTGGTATGGCCCAGGATTCTATAAAATTACTGCTTTTGTCCTGGGTCCTGGTGGGCATGAGGGTTTGTGTGCATTCTTTAGGAGTGAAGTCTCAATTTACCCCAGTTCCTTTGGAATCCTGAAATTAAGCCCTGATGGGCCTTAAAACCAAATGCCCTGGGGGTTTGTTTTCCTGATACAGGACCCCTGGGCTTGGGAGCCCTACACGGGACTTAGAACTCTCACTCCTATGGGAGAACCTCTGCACTATAATTATTCTCCTGGTAACCCGTCTGGGATATGGGACTTGATTATATCATGAGCCTGTCACTCCTACCCATCTCATTTTGGTTCCTTTTTTATATCTCTAGCTGTAGAAGGTATTTTCTGGTCAGTTCTAGTCTTTTTCATAGATGGGTGTTCTGCAAATAGTTGTGATTTTGTTGTGCTCCTGAGAAGAGGTGAGTTCAGGGTCTTTCTACTCTGCCATTTTGGCTGATCTCTGATTTTATTTTTGTAGGCTGTATGCCATTTGTTGGCATAGATTTGTTGACATGGAGTCATAGAATATTTTGTTACATATATTAACAATTAATTGTGTGACAGATCATTTAAAAATTAATATTCAAGTTTCTAGAAACTATTTATCTCTCCTTGTTATTAACTTCAATATTGCTTAGTTATTTTCCTCTTTTCTTTTGGTTAAATATTTAATCATTAAGTTAAATATGTTTCTATCAAGAAGCAATCATAAAGAAGAGCACCAATAGATGTAAACCAGGCACATTTCCATCTCAGATACTTAACACTTGCACTTCTGTCTGCTTAGTACTATTCTTACAGTTACTCACATATCTTACTACCATATTTCCTTTAAATCCTTGCTTAAATGGTGTGTTCCCAGCAAGGCCTTCCCTGTCCACAGAACTCTATCCTCCTTACTACCTTTTAAATTAATTAATTAATGCTTGCTTATTTGTTTATTCATTTTTTCCTTTGGTATTACACTGCAAGTAAGCTCTCTGAAAACATTTTTTTCTCAATATCCTGAAACTTAGAAGTGTACCTGATATTTATGACGTACATTAAAAGCACTTGCTGAAAGAATGAATAAAAGCTGTTTTGTAAAGTAAAAAAATAATAATAATGGGCATTTTGTTTAGAAAAACATACATATGCAATAAACATTTTGGTTTTCATAGTTCTTTGTGAGAAGTTGCTCTTTTATTTTACTGCTCTAGTGTCTTTGTTTTAATAACATCAAGCAATAGGAATATAATTTTACAACTTTGCTGGAATGCATCAATAAGAGATGAAATTATTATACTATATGGAATTCTTTTTTTAGAGAAATATTTCTTGAGTTATTTCACAGACTTGACCTTTGAAAATTGGTGGCATACTGCTTCGAATAAACAATGATTATGTTTGACTTATTCACATATTTTAGAATCTCTGTTATACTGTTCCACTACAAATTTTCTACATTTTAGGGAAAACAAAGAGGTTTAAGCTCCAAAAAGTATGATTAGCATAATACCCTTCAAATTCTGGGTCAATTACTTAGGCTTCCTCAAAGTTTAACTCTGCTAATTAACTCCAACTCATTTTATATACCAATCCACAGTCATTCACATGGAGAAACTGAAAATATGAATCTGTTAAAGGCCAAGAAATGACATTATAGAAATTATTTGAGAGTTAAACTAAGTTGCAATGTAATTCTGAGACCGTTACAGCCTCTTAAAGTGTGTCATGGAACTCCTTACTCACTCATGACTGATAAACTTAGAAAGTGGAGGATTCATATGTTGTCCCTCATCCTTAATGTGCCTAAGGAATCTTTCAATAATTGAAGAAAATATGGAATTTTAAATAATCTGAGTGATTATTTAAAATGTTTATTACTTATAGCCTAGTATATAGAACATTTTTTACTATAATTTGTATAAACTTCAAAATAGATGTCATCTGGATTTTTAAACTGTGACTAATTGATGAAATAGTCTATTATAATGGCAAAGATATCAAACATGAAGATAATAATGCCAATTTGCTATCATTATATACTCATAAAATCATGAAATTGCCATTCAAGTGGAAACAATGGCTTTTCTTCAAATATTTAGCACCAATAACATTTTTTATTATAAAGGTTAGGAGTAGAGAATTTTATTCTATTAATTATATTAGAAAAACTAGTAGTTGTATGTTGTTACATCAATTATAGACTGGAATCTATGATATAAAGTGAAAGTTTTTGTAATTTGTATGACATATCAATTTGATATTATTAATTAAAATCCTTATGGTTATATTTCAATAATTGAAAATTAAATATTGGATCATTGTCACATATATGCCTGGTCTTTCAAGTTATTTGTAGTAGTAACTTCACACAGTTTAGAAAATTATCACAAATTTCCTGAAAATTTATTTTAAATAAACCTTAACATAATATTTAAAACATTGTCTTTTGAAGAGAAATAAACATGGCCTTTCAAAGTGTTTATTTCCTTCTTATGATTGAAAAGTTTCTACTCAAAAATGTTCTTGATTTTCCAAGTAGCTTACTAAAACATTCACTGATTTAATGAGGAATTTATGTTGAAATTATCTATCTATCTATCTATATCTATCTATTTTTCTGTCTATCTATCTATCTATATCAAAGTTATGGAATATCCTTTCTCAAATTGACACAAAAAAATAACAACCAAGTTTTCAGAAGTCATTTTCTCATATTTCTCCTCTAAGTAAGTATATTCCAACTTCTCCACTCCAAGAGAGACTTTGACAATGGTACAATTAAAATTTGTACTTATGATTGTAAGTGGACACATTATGGTAGTAAATATTAATCAAAGACATGATTTTTACATGCCAGTGATGTCAAAGCAGACTCCCTAGTATTATAGAAGCCATGTTCAGACAGCAGCTGGGAGAAAGCAGTAACCAAACATATTTAAAAATCTATTCCATGTGCTGAACAGATTTCAATGTCTGTCGTGTTTAAGGTCTACAGGATTGTGAAATGGCTGCTTCAGTCACACAGATGTTAATATCTCCAGGCTCTTCTCTAGTTTTGTAGCTTCTCATTTATATGGCTTCTGTAGTTCATGAAGTGAGATACAGCTCCTTATTATACTCTTTATAACAAAGCATGTTTGAGACAACATATGAGCAAATGTAATTACAGCTCATTAAGACTTTAGAAGAAAAGGAATAAAGAACATTGCAATAAGTGTTCAGTCTTCATTAGTTCTTTTACTGTTTAAATATCTGAAGCTGATAAATGTAAATTATTCATGAAAATGCAGTTTAAAAAGTTTTATACTATATCTGTTTTTACTCTATGTAAACAGTATCAGGTGGTGATTTATTCTAGAGAGCTCCTAATTTTTTTATGTTTAGCATATTTTTCAAATATAAATATTTTCTATATGTTAAGCAATTCCCAAACTACTTAAAAGTCATTTCATCAAAACAAAAATGGAAAGTATGTGGATTCCAGATCAGAAGTTAAAAAACCATAGAATAGCTAATTTTGTTTCACATTCTGGGACAATGTTTTCTGTTCTGATGAGGCTGAACATACTAATGTCTAAACTACCTTATCTACCACAGAGCTGGCATCCTTCAATTAAATCTATTGCCTTTAAGTACGCAGTCATTTGCTGCAATGCCTGTACTCCAGTAAACTAAACATACCTTGATGGCAATTTGCTCAATCCTGGCATTCTTCCAGATACACTTGGCTCTTTCCTCTTCTAATGCTAATAGTTATACTTTTGATGTTGACTTCACAGAAATATGTTCTTGAAGCATGCTCTACAGTCTACCTTGGGTTCCCATTGGTTCTCAATTTTCTTAAGAGTATTTTGCCAATTTATTTTTATATTCTTGTTAAAAGAACAATTCTTGTTAAGGTGATTTAAATGTTCTTGGTTTGATATTATTTTAAGTATTTAAGTTATCCTTCCATATTTGTAAATAGTTCTCAATGTGAATGATCTTTTATGAGATCTTGAAGAGGACACAGTGAAAACACTTCTTACATTGAGAAGTTTATAGAAAAATGGAACATGATAATATTATAAACATGTCCTTAAATATATATCTAATTTAATAGATTATCTGTGACACTGATTCTATATGTGTATATGTATTGAATATGTATGTATATATTTGAGAATAGAACAATTATGTTTTATTTTCTTCATAAAATTACCAACTTGGAAAATACTTCTATCATACTAACCTTTTAATTATTATATCAATATTTAATACTTTAATTTGTTCAAGTGTATATTTTGAATGCATATAAATATATGCTAATACTTAAAATGCATACACTTAATACATATAAATCAATTTAGTTGTATATCATTAAGACAAATGTACACAAATGTATATATTTAAAATATATGGATATATTTTAAAAATGAATATACTTGAAAGATAGGTGTCAAATGCATATACTTAAAAAGATAGCAACCTATATGGGAAAATAATCTGAAAAAGAATAGATATAAGTATATGCATAACTAAATCACTTTGCTGTATACCTGAAATGAACAAAATATTTTAAATCAACTATACTCCAATAAAAATTTAAAATAAATAAATAAAATAAAAAGATATGATTTAATACAAAATTTTCCATTAGTCATGGTAATACCAACTTCATTTATATTTAGTATTGATGAAGTGTTTGTGATAGTGGTTTTCCAGCATTGTCTTATATAAAAGACTACATAAAAATAAAATTTATCTTATCTGACTTTTCAGTAGACTATTCTCTATAAGCTGACATTCTAGTTTTCAAGAAGATTAAATTTTCTATTACCATTAAACAAGAAATATAAGTATCATGCCATGATTGCCCTGAGAATTCACTCTGTTAGATCTATTAGATAACATACTTCATTATATACAACAAAAATCTGAAATAACTTGGGCTGAAAAAGACTGAGATGAAACAATGAAGTCCAGGTAATGGCAGTAATGAAGATTGTCTTCAGAGTATAAAATTATTAGCCAGATTCTAACTATGTGACCCAAGTCCAGTCACTGCATCTACATTCCTTGCAGCTTAGTAACTGAGTCTCTAAATTCTCTGAGCTTAAGTTCTGTTTCAGCCCAAACCATAATTCAGGTTTATTCTTGATAATTGCAAAACAGTTTGGCCAAACTTTAAAATGTGAGAAAAAAATTCCCCCAAACTACTCTCATTTCAGATGCCACTTGCAATTTTAAGGTTCCCCAGAGCCACTCTCATTTTAGACTAGCTAGCCACAAATTCAAAGATCTCCATGACTACTCCCAGGATAAATAATTCACTAGAAAGACTCACAGAATTCAGAAAAGCACTATGCCTAATGATTACAGTTTATTACAATGAAAAGTTACAAATTAGAATCAAAGGAAGGGATGTATGTGTATCCAAAGTTAAAGCTTCCATGGTCCTCAGAGATTCTTTATTCTTCAAGCATCAGTGTGGGGTTGTGTGTGTGAAGTATTACCGACATAAGAAGTTCACTGGACCTTCAAATTGAGAGTTTTATTGAGGTTTCATTAAGTAGATATGAATGATCCTTTATCCATGTGGTTGAACTCAGTTTCTGGCCCCTTCCCCTCCCCAGAGGTCTCATGTAGCTTAAGACACAATCCTCTAGTCACAAAGTTGATCTGTCTGGTGTTGCCAGCCCCCAACCTGTGTCATCTCATTAGCACAACTATTGACATCATGAGTTACCTTATTAACATGAAATATTAGGTGTTGTCAGAGGGGTCCACCATGAATAATGGACACTTCCATAACTCCAGAAATTCAAAGCTTTTAGAACTTACCTCCCAGGAGCTAGGACAATGGCCAGACCATTCCCGAGAAGTCAAATTTCTTACCACAAAATGATCAACCAGCAACTAAAATCAGAGCTTGATCTTTATTTGACCTAGACTCCTGCTGTACATTGCTTCATTCAACCAAAATGCTAGCTCCATGTTAGTCGGTCTACCCAAATCCCAGACTCTCACTCATGCCCAACCTTTTCGTGAGTGTGCTCCATTTACACTTAGCACTCTATGGGAAGCCAAGCTCTTCTTCTGACAATTTAAATGATAAAGATAAATGAAAGCTAGCTAGCTAGATAGCTAGGTAGATACACAGATAGATAATCCCTCCTATTTCTGCTAAACAACAACAGCAACAAAAAAGAAAACACAAAATCAAAAATCCACTTAAAAGTCCATGTAAATGACATTTATAATAGTAAATTTTTAATATTTTATAATTACTTGAAGTGCTGTAGCTTCTATTTTTGTTACTATCTCATATAGGGAATATTCTACAAATAATTTAGAATTTTAAAAATTATTTTTGATTGAATGACCACAATTTGACAAACAAATTCATTACTCTTGTCTGATATGACTCCTTTTGTTATGGCAAGAGCATCATACACCCCTCCCCTTTTCAATAATGTTAGTGCTCCTTGTTCTTACATCTAAAGTCTTTCCTTATGAATAATGTCTGGATTCACAATGAACCCACACATAAACACTGCAACCATATTCATTGTTTACATTGATGATGCAGTTGAGTTTAAGAGAAAATAAATGGCTCATTAAGTGAACCCTGTCAAAACCAGAATTGGTAACCACAGCAGAGTGCAGTTACTCTGAGATTTTCACAGTTAATGACTAATTTGTCATTGTGTACATAGATTCTAATTACATGGAGTCTTAAACCAGTAATTATATTCACAGTAGTTCCATAGTTTATTCAAAATAAAAGTTTGAAAATTAGCATATGTATTAAATCATGGGGGTAATTTATTTTGGTGAATGTTGATTATATAATTAGTAAATAATGGATAAAATATGAATGAAATTACAAACTATGGTGCTCTGTACTCAAGGATTTTGAGTAATGCCTCTCTCTGTAAAGTTCTATCCTTACGGACTATTTACATAATATATATATATATATATATTCATATAAATATATGAAAATTCAAAGATTTTGAAATATGAAAAAAAGTCTTTCTTATGACACAAGGCTGAGGAATTTGAAGTTTGAAACACCTACTGCGTGTCTAGAGTTTGACAGTGACAAAGTATTATAAGAATGTAGGCTTCTGAACAAACCTGGGTGAAAGGGAAAACAGAGATAGTTTATATTTGCCTGTAAACAATAGAGTAGGCCTGGTAGAGCCATCAAGACCAAGTCTGAAAATATAACTACTAGTATTACAAGTTTGTGTAAAGAAATATATCTTGGATAATGTTAGCTATAATAATGAGGTGACAATTATGAATCAAACACTTCACTAGGATATATACATATATGTATATATAACTTCCTTCACAAAACTATATGACATATCAATATATATATATAACTGCTATGCCATTTAAGGTTATATAGTCCAGAAATCAGAATAGGTTTCTCATGGTTTGTTAAGTGAGTAACAGATACTGACTTCTGTATACTCCTTACTTAGCTTTTATGCCTTCATATGTATGCACTACTTTTTTTTTTTTTTTTTTTTTTGCCGTATGCGGGCCTCTCACTGTTGTGGCCTCTCCCGTTGCGGAGCACAGGCTCCGGACGCACAGGCTCAGCGGCCATGGCTCACGGGCCCAGCCGCTCCGCGGCATGTGGGATCCTCCCAGACCGGGGCATGAACCCATGTCCCCTGCATCGGCAGGCGGACTCTCAAACACTGCGCCACCAGGGAAGCCCCGTATGCACTACTTTTAAATGCATTTCTTTTTGAAGTTGTTCACTGGTTCTCTGCTGACTCCGTAATAAAACATAGGCTCCTTACTTTGTGTTAAACTATATTAGTTTATTCCAATTCACTTTTCTGTAGTGCCTCTCCCTGAAAAGATTTCCCCATCTCATTAATGTCAGAATAGGGTTTGTGACCTGCTCAATAAAATATGTGAGGAAATGACATGTCACTGCACAACAGAAACTTTAAGAGCCAACATTTCCTCTGCCATTTTCCTGCTGCCAAGACTACCAGCAGCGTTCCAGGTACAGGCTCTTCCGTCAGCTGGGACTGAAAGTTAAGATGTCAAGGAACAGAGCTGCAGTTGGCCTTCAATAGATATGTAACATGAATTAAAATTTAACCTTTATTGGGGTAAATTGCAAAACTTTGTTCCTGTTGCATAATCTAGATGATTCTAAGAGGTATATTTTGACTTCTCATTTTGGTCATCTGGTTCTTTGCCTCTCCAACCACTACAAAATATCATCACTAATTCTTTCAATACTATCAATCAATATTATGTTACTTAAAGCATTCTTTGAAAGACAGGTTTAGTCATTTTGTAACTCAATAAAAGTAACTTTAAAACTTCCCATTGTTCTTAAGTTAAAGTATCTCTCACAGTGCATCCCTTATGTAACATACATCTGACACCTGATGATTCACCAGCATCCCCAAGGTTCTTCTGCTCCAACAACAATGACGTTTTTATTTCCTTGGTCACTCCCAACACACTCCTCTCTGCCACATCGTCCAACCTAGCATACCTAGTATGAATTCCCTACTTCTATTGGGCACTCTTATACTCTACTTTCAGATCTCAACTGAATCACTTCTGAGAGAAGCACTCAAACTTCCTGAAGAGAATAAGAAATCTTAATCACTTCTGAAGTAACAAAACTAAGTAATAGAATTGACAGAGTGATATGAGCTGTAGCTAGGTACTCAAATTGTAAATAAAGATTATCATTTTTTATCTTATTTGTCTCACCCTTTTTATGTGTGCATTACATATATTGTGTAGAATGGTTTGCATATACTGACTCCAATCTTGAAAACTAACATATATGAAGCATTCTCTCATTATCACAGCTGAAGACAATGGATTTCAATGTTGTTATTTGTCAAATGTCAATTAGCATTCAGAACCAGAATTTAGGTTTCCCTGTGTCAAAATTCTCTTTCTAGTATAACACGTTTGAAGAAACCAGAGTTCATTTACAAATAAGGTTATTGTTTTATTTTCCTCAGTGAAAGCCAATGAAAAATTTATAATTATTCTGTCACTTGTTGAATTACTTAAATTAAAAAAATTGAACACTTTTTTTTATACTGAATTTTTAGTCCTCTGCTTTGAATCTTTGTGATGTTTTATGCCAATTCTAGTAGTAATTCATGTGGGATGCATACTTTAGTTTAGAAGATATTAGGCTAGATGGCATCAAGTTGCTAAGTGAGCTAGTTTCTTACTAGATTTAATACCCACGCTGCCTTGACTCATGTTATTCTGAGGCTTTGTCTCCATCCCAGACTTCCACAGTCCACAAATTTGTCATAATGTTTCAAATTGTATATCAGCACAAGAAAAATCAGCCAGGAGCCTAAAAGAGACATCTGTGTCATCCTTGCTTAGAATTCAATCTTGACATTTTAATACATATTTTATGTAGTATAAAAATAAATAAGTTATTTATATAAATAATTCAACTGAAAATTCAGTTATCTGTTAATTAACAGGTCGACTAAAATAAAGCAGTCTTCCCATACTCAGTTGGCTAGCTAATTGTCTGCTTATGTCTTATTAATAATTCAAATGATAACCTTTCTGTGTTAGTACTGAGAATATACTTTTCCTTTAGTGGTCAGACATGAGTATAAGGTTACTGTAGATATGTGAAAAGACACAAAACAGGCCCAAAGACTTAAATTACTGGACACTAAAGAAAAAAAAAAAAAGACTGAAAAAGTATTTATCCTCTTATACCCAAGGCTGTATAAGAGGCTCCATGAAAGCAGGAATTTTGTGTTTCAAAATGTCACTATTAGAAACAGTGGTAACTACATGCATTTTGAAAAATAATGACATTTAAAATTTTTCCTAACTTCAAATATGTTGTGTAATTCCTACATATACTTTTTCCTACACAGTAATACCAGGAGCAAAATACCTCATGCATTCTCCACAATTACTATAAAGTCTGTTTATTTCACATATCTACAATGAGACACATATGAATGTGTCCTTTTTCTTCTTCCTTTATCTTCAAGTACCTTCTCAATTAAAATATGAAGTAATTATCAAGCATAGATCTAAAATGATAGGAATCATGGTAAATTGCTTTACTTTGATAATAAAGGTAAATATTAACTTCAAATTACTTAAGCAAAAATTATTATTTTACCTTAGAGTTTTAAAGCAATGTTAAAACCTTGGATAGTAATGCACAAACACACATGCACAAACTTCCTTTCAGTAATATTCTCTCATTTTCTCTCTCCTTTCACCTGAAATCTTTATTTCTTAAGTTATTCCAAAATTATTTTAGTACACAATTTTTCTATTACACAAGGCATTGTATACAGACAGCCTGGATTTTCACTGTGGGATGAAGATTAAAGGAAGTCAAATATATCCGAGAGGGCTTCCCTGGTGGCGCAGTGGTTGAGAGTCCGTCTGCTGATGCAGGGGACACGGGTTCGTGCCCCGGTCCGGGAAGATCCCACATGCCGTGGAGCAGCTGGGCCCGTGAGCCATGGCCGCTGAGCCTGCGCGTCCGGAGCCTGTGCTCTGCAACGGGAGAGGCCACAACAGTGAGAGGCCCGTGTACCACAAAAAAAAAAAATATATATATATATATATATATATATTTATGTATATCTCCGAGATATGATTGTATAAGATTTATTATGTGATAACAATGAACAAATTGTATGTGTATAATAATCAAGACTATTGAACATTGTAGAGATATGCATTATCTGTTTCTTAAATTTATTTTCTAAACAAGCATATCCAGTATTTCTATAAGATCACTGTGAAATAAATAGGTTCTTTTACTTTTAAATGGTGAAATGAATACCTGTTCACATAGTGAAGTGGTGCTTCAAAGCTTAGGGAAGAAAAAAGCAATTAGGAAAGATCTAACTTATGCTAATATTTAAGTGATACATTACCTATTATTTGAAAGAAAAGATTTAAACTTTTATTTATTGTTTTATTTTTCTTCATTCATTATTATAATAGTTCTACTTTCCATTTGTAAATAAGACATTTCATGTTATTACTTTGGTAGCAACATAGTGAACCTCTATGAAAAGTGTAATTTTTCTATCATCTTGTACTCCATTGCATCACTTCCCTTTAGTCACTTCATTATATCTGGGCCTTTTTCTTTATTTCTGTATATAAATAGATGAAAACCACTATGCAAAACCCATTCCCACTTTCAAACAAAACTGTTCATTTATATTAAAAATTTGTACTAATTTTTAACCAGTACAAATTTGCAATTGGGTGCCCATATTATTGCAGAAAAACTTCAATGAAAGAAAACTACCTCAAATCATTTCAGACATTTTTAATGATGTAGCAAAGAAAGTATCACCAAATAACCAAAGTTCCCACTGCTTTATCTTGTTATTTTTTCCTTTGACTAGATATTCAGTTAAACAAATAAAAATCTGGAAAGCCTCCTTAAGGAAACATGACCTTTATTTCATATGTCATTGTTATAATTCATTTATTCCTTCAATAATCATGTACCTTTAGCTCTGCACTACATTCTACTTTATGAAAGATTAACTTAGAAATTAATTCAAGAAAAGTCATAGAGTAGCATGTTTGGGTTTCCCCTCAAACAGACCGTGACACAAGAATGTAAGTGCCTATAGTTTATTTTGGAGTTGCATGAAACACAGAAAGGTGAGGAAGTGGGAAGTGAAATGGTAAAGAAATGTAGTTAAAAAAAGGATGTTATTGATCCCATAAGGAAATTCTGGGAAATGCTGGAAAACACCATTGAGATATGAGAGATTTGAGACATTTAGGTTGAAGCTACTTGGGTGGGCTGGGAGGTAAAGATTTGGTAGCTTAAGGGAGCAGAGAGAAATTGGTTGGAGGGTGGGAGATGGTAATTCACAGGCACATTTTGCCTTTCTGGATACTGGGCCAGAAAATGTTCTATAAAGCCACCTAGTGTTCTAGAAAGACTATAGAAATAGATGCAGAAATTGGCTGTTTGGATTAGGTTAGAAGGATTTGGGCAGGACATTGGCATCATCTCCTACAACGTGACAGATGTCTTTAATATGAGTGGTTATATTAGAAGTGATCCTTTGTGCAGTGAAAAAAAGCCTAAAAGATGGAAACATTAATCTGGAAGTTAAATCCGTATTCTGGTTCCATATTGATGACTATAATGGGCTTTGATGTTCTTATTTTTATGTAATCTGTGGTCAACAGATATATTCATAAATGGAAAATAAACAAGATTTATATGATTTTACATGCATTGTGAGAACTAGAGCTCCCTTCACACCTCTGCCAGCTCATTCTTTGATCACGTAAGTAGTATTTCACAACTTGACCAAACAGTGCAAGTTGACATACTCTATTCTTCATGTTTCCAGCTCCATTTCACTAGGGTGTTATCTTGTATTATAATGCAAACTCAAAGTGGCAAAACTAACACCAATGGCCACTAAAAAAGTGATGCTGCTTCCAACGCCCTTGCTGTGAGTGACCTTTATCAAGTCCTTGAAGGTCTACATTAAAGTTGCAATCATGTGCTCTAAAGGTGTCTTCTACTGCAGAATTCCTGAGATTTTCAATGTCCCAACGTACACTTTTCAAAATTCTTTTTGCAGGCCTCTTGCTTTACTACATGAGTGCATGAGGGGCTGGGTCAGAGGATATTCTATGTGAGATATGATGGTGTATTAAATATCTTTTAGCCATTCTTCCTTTCCCGAAATTTGTGTGAGATTCTCTTAGAGGATAAATGTTGATTCACCATAGAGCCTCTTACTCAAGTTTCTAGATCTGTTTAGAGAGTCATCCAGTATTACTCAAACATGCTACAATCCTGGGATAAACAAAGTTCAATCAGCTTGCCCTGATTGTGCTGTAATACTAAAAATCTATGCATCTCTAAGTGTATCTTAAATATACCTGAATAGTAATATAGTGAGTTAAACTCCATTAAGTCTCTGGTATAAAGGTATTATATGTTTTTCAAATTTCAACACTAAAATGATGTGTATGTCAGTTTGATGAGTGATTATTCAGAAAAATCAAACTGGAAAACACCCTGTGCGTTTTGTGCTGAAAATTTATCATGATTGAAATAGAATGTCTTCTGAATTTTTAACATAGATAATAGTTTGTCCTTATGTTCTCCTTCAACTAAGATGGTGTTGCTGACCTCCCACAACTCACATCCATCATAAGATAAAACTCCATTAGCAAAGTTCTCATCAAAATTCATTGTCATTAATGCAAGTTTGTCACAAATGATTCCCTGTCCTCCCTTGTGAGATTGTGAGGTAGTCATTATGGAGAAATGCATCGGATATACTTAAAGAAATAGTGCATTGTTGTGATAAACTCATTAGTACTGCTATTACTTCAGAATTTTTTTTTATATCACCTATAACATAGAACACACAGATACCAAATTTCATTAAAATCTCAATGATTATCCAACACTCAACAATTTATCCCTCTTTGTTCACAAGAGGGTACCACCCATGCACTTTTGTTACTGACAAAGAAGATGAATTATTCTGTATATTGATTTTCCCCATACTTTCCCTTAGTTCTTAAGAATGCTTTATCTGGATGGTAGAACACAGGTTCAATTGTACTGAACCAGGAAGAGGTGTTTCTAAAGGAGAAAATTTATACTCTTGGTTAATTATTGAAAGAGTTTTTTTTTTTTTTTTTTAATACCAGAACAGTCCAAAATGTAACTGACAGATGGAAGCTGGAGTCTTGGAGGGCAAGGCACTAGTTTCATCTAGTTTGATTCTATACAGAACAAGCCCAATGCCAACTATAATGCTTTCTGATAGATTTTGATTACCTGTGCTTGGCTAGCTCCTCTTTACATTACTTCAGTTCACACTCATTTTAAAGACTAGATGGAATTTCTTCATAACAGTGGCATGTCCATTTGGGGCAGGGGATAATCAGGCCTAGACACTATTTCTCCCATGTGCTCACATACAAAATAACCTGCTTCCCCTGCTGCTTCACAAGAATTATTGAAACATTTTCTCCCTGTTGCCAGCTGCACCAGTCTCTGTGACTTCCTTATATTTTGATTCTAAATATTATTTCCAAAAAAATGCATTATTCCTTAGAATCCAAAAATAAGACTGGAAGTCACCTTGAGTTTCACTTATTATTTCTCTTGTCTTCAGTGTAAAGCATAAGAATTTTATTCCTAATAACTTCAAGGAAAGAAGAGTCCAATACCCTTCAAAATTCTATCCTCTATTTATCAAGCTGCAATATTGACTTTTTAAACCTGCTTCTTGAGATTAGGTTTATCTCACTCTATTTTTTTTTACCCACTCAGTGAAGATGGGAAAATATGTCTGTGTCCAGGGTTTTCTTTCTCAAGCCAGTGTGTTTTTATTAATGTTTATATGACTTGCAGTTAGGTAATATTTAGCTTATTTTTTTCTTTTCTTTTCTCACTGAATTACTGTTCTATTCTTAGAGCAACTAAAATAGCCACTTTTGAATATCGAGAATATGGAGTCATTACATTCAACTTAATAAAGTTAAATAAATATTATATTTTTGAGCTTAAGATCACATTAAAATTTAAGTATTCTAAAGTGTTAATGTAAAGATTGATACTTAAAGTTTTCTATATATGACATACATTTTTTCTCACAATTTTCTTAAAGTAAAAGATACGGGGAGAAGTCATTTGTCTCAGAAAAGTAATTCATTGTTATTTTAACACATAAGTCAATTATTTTATTTCAATTTTTAGTTCAAATTAAGCACATATAAAAAGTTCACAAGATAGTGAGTGAGTGGAGTCAAAAAGTATAAACTTCCAGTTATAAACTAAGTCATAGGTATGTGATGTATAGCATTGTGACTATAGTTAATAATTACTTATTGAATATTTTAAAGTTGCTAAGAGAGTAGGTCTTAAGAGTCTTCATCACAAGAAGAAAAATTGTTACAGTGTATGGTGATGGATGTTAACTAGACTAACCTTCGTTATCATTTTGCATTGTATCTATGGTTATTCTAACACTTATACACATACATTAGGCTCTTTTTAAATTGTACCCTTTGAGCAATGATTAAAATTTGTATTAGTATTTTCTTACTATCCTGATATTTGCCTCTCACACATTGCATAATTATTTTTGTTATTATTGCTCTTGTTTTTAAGCATTTTGTATTTTCTGATATACCTCACCTCCATTTTTATTAATTTTGCTTTATTGTTAATCTTTTCATCTATTTGCTTATGTTCATTGCTCCCTTATTACTATAAGACATGTTTTAATTTTCCCAATTGGTTTCTCTACCTGGCAAATTAATTAAGATTGTCACTTCCTCACTCCACTGTTCAGCCTGATTAATCTCATTTTGTACACATGAGGTAATGGAATGATTGGTTAAAATAGCAGGAGAACTTACTTCTTATTTGTCAGGAATGATTCTGATTAATCAGAATTATAAAAAGTAATAATGAATATGGAACCATTGTTTGAGTGTAAACAAGTATCTGAGGTAAAACCACAAGAAACTGGTCATTGAAATTTTGAACTCAGGTGTGTGTTTGACTGCAGTGATAGTGGCTTAAGGGAAAAGTAGAAATGATTTTGTGCATGTGTTTGTAAATAAGCTTCTCAAAAAATTTCTAAAATACATCCTTCAAGTAAAGTCACAACATATTCTGCTTTATTAACATATTAAGAAAAATAAGAGTATATTCCAGTTCCAAGTAACTTCCCATGCACTGAGATAGGAACATATGCACATTGTGAAATGTGAGGTACCCCAAATCTCCATCGTATCAACATCTCTCTTTTGGAATTCTATAATGTATACTACATAAATTCACTTTTTAAATATGACTTTGTAGATCCCTATGGAATTCAAATTAATTATCTGAGAGAATGTATAATGAACAAACATTAAATTTTTGGACTGATTGTAATAAATAAAATAATATATTAGGTCTCTGCTCTGAAGTCAAGGAAACTGGATTTATACAATTTTATACTTTGAGGAGTAGAAGAAAAAGGAAAATACTGAAATATTGGGATATTCTTGAAAAAAATATATCACAGACCAAACAGGGGACCAGATCAAAAATATGAGATAACAACAATAATGATAATGGTTTAATCGTTGAATATTGTTTCTCATAATGTGCTTTATAAGTAACAAATATTAATTTAATTCTCACAACTTCCTTAGGTAATAAGTATATCATTGATACCAATTTTACAGGCAAATAAATATAATAAAAATCAGTTTCAGATAGATAAATATTACGTGCTAAAGGAGTCTAGTTTTAGTATTATTGATATGGGGAGCATTGGGGACATCAAGATTTGAGTGACATCATTTGACATATTTTATTTTAGGGTTACTCTGGCTAGTAGGCTAAGAATAGAGTGAAAAGGACAAGAGAAGAAGCTGGAAATTATCAGGAGGTTATTGTAATAATCCAGGCCAGAGATTATGGTGGCCTGAATTAAGATAATAACACTTGTGGTGGTGGAAAGTGGTTAGATTCCAAATGTGCTTTGAAGATAAAGCCTATAAAATATATTGATAGAATGAAGGTGGATTCTGAGAGAAAAGGATATATCCGGGATGTCACTGAGATTTCTATTTAAAGCAAGTGAAAGTTTTTATTTAAAGCAAGTGGACTTTCCAATAACTGAAATAATGAAGAACAGTTTTGACAGGGCAGGGAGAATGGGAGCTGAATTTAGAACATGTTAAGAGTGTATTGTATCCTTGTATTATTCCTGAATTTAGAGGAATGGCTTTCAGCTTTTCACAGTTGAGTATGATATTAGTGGTGAGTTTGCTATAAATGGCCTATATTATGTTGAGATATGTTCCCTCTATACCCACTTTGATGAGAGTTTTCATCATGAATGGATATTGAATTTCGTCAAATCTTTTTTCTGTGTCTATTAAGATGATCATATTGTTTTTGTCTTTCCTTTTGTTAATGTGGTGTATCACATTGAATGATTTGCATGTGTTGAACCATCCTTGTGATGCTGGATACACCAACTTGACCATGGTGTAAAAAGCTTTTTATGTATTGTTGGATTTGGTTTGCTAAAGTTTATTGAGGATTTTTGTATTCATATTCATCAAAGATACTTGTCTGTGATTTTCTTTTTTTGTAGTGACTTTGTATGGTTTTGTTATCAGGGTGATGGTGGACTCATAGAATGAATTTGGGAGTGTTCCATTTTCTTCAGTTTTTTGGAATAGTTTGAGAAGGATAGGTATTATCTCTTCTTTATATGTTTGGTAAATTCCCCTGTGAAGCCATCCAGTCCTGGACTTTTATTTGCTGGGAGTTTTTTTTATTACAAATTTAAATTCACTATTAGTGATTGTTCTCTTTAAATTGTCTGTTTATTCTTGATTCAGTCTTTGCAGTTTATATGTTTCTAGAAATTTACCCATTTCTTTTACATTGTCCAATTTTTTGGCATATAGCTGTTCTTAGTATTTTCTTATGATTTTTTTATTTTGGGGGTATAAGTTGTTATTTCTTCTCTTTTATTTCTTATTTTGTTTATTTGGGTCATTTCTGTTCTTGGTGAGTGAAAGCATTTAATATCCTGTATTTTATCATTTCTTTGTAATTAGTAATTTATAAATCTCTATAATGGTTGGCATTTTTCTCATTATTCCTCTTTTACTGCATCTGTCACTGATACTCTTTATAGATTCTTGACCGATGGCTTTTGCTTATTTGTAGTTTCTTCTTACTCACAACTTACTATCAATCACTGCCTCTCCTGTTTCATATCTTACATTTATACCCAGTTTAATTGTCTGTTCTAACAGCTGCTGGATTATTTTTTATTTTCTAGTTGTGCTTGCCAAAGTGGAGGATGTCCTTGTATCCAACATTGTCTCTCTCTGAGAACATAGTTATTTTCATGCCAAATTGCCTCATATGTTGCTGGTCAGCTTCTGAATTGTGAGTCCTGGGTCAGTTGTTCTTCCCTGGCCCACTCAGTTGTTGTCAAATGATATTTTATGGAATGTGACCCTTTACAATTTCTCTCAAGAAAGAAACTTGGTTTAGGTTTTCTAAGGGAATATGCATGGTAGCTTTCATGATAGACCTATATACAATAATCAAAGTCTGAGGAATATTTGTAAACAGTGAGGTCTTATATGATAATTCATTTATTATTGATCACATTTTGACCCAATCTCTATCCTATATGGAGCAGATAGATTTCCAACTTTATCTGCTTATCACTTACTTTTGCTGATACACACATAAATATTCTTTTTGAATTCCTTTAAAGAACTCAGATAAAATAATAAAACTCCAGTGTTAGGCACTGTATAGAAATACAACATCATTAAATAAGTTGTTCAATTCTACTAAACTCTATTAATTTAAAGTAGTAAGTGATCCTGTTCTTTCAGTTTTCATGCTTTCTTTCCATATACTACTTGCAAGAATGAAAGTGGAGGTTTGATTATAGCAGTTAATAGTCATATATCATAGTTTTTCTTTAAAAAGGGGAACAACTTAAGAAAAATGAATTACTTTCCAAATGCTAAAATCTGCTTTGAACTAACAGATCTTTAAATCAGTTTTTCAGACTTTATTTGTATATAATATGGCAGTGCAAATAGGAGGTCACAAGCACTGTTACACAGAAACCTGGATAATTTGGTCTTACATTTTACACTTCATATGGACATGAAAAAGAAGATTATGAGATAACATTAATAATGACTTGGCACCATTTTATTGAGAATAAAATGTGAGGTTGAAAAATAGAAATTGTGATTACATAAAATTTATTATTTATTTCTTGGAGTCCAAAACATAAACTTAAAAATACAAATTTTGCTATCTTTTATTTTCTTTTGGTCAGGAATTTATAAGTAGCTTAGTTGAAGTGTCTCTTCCTCTGTTTCAGAGATTTTCATGAGTTGACAATCAAGCTGTCAGAATGGGCTGCTGCAACCTGTAAGCTTAGGATTAGGCATAGGCTGAAAGTTCCTCTTCTGAAATTGTTCACTCAGAAGGGTGATTGGGTTCAATTTGATAATCCAGAGTAATATACCTATTTTAAGGTCTGTAGCCTTAATTACATCCACAAGCCCCTTTTGAGATGTAGTATTACATATTCACAAGTTTCACACTAAGAAGGATGACTTTTTAGCACAAGAAAATGTTTTCATGCTTCCAATTTGTGTGTGTATCTTTTCAATAATTTTTGATACTTGGAGGTAGAACTTTTCTATTCCCAGAGTCCAAAAAGTGTCTCACAAAAATTTCAGAAAATAAATGCACATGTGTTTGTGATTTTTGTGTCTGAAGGGTATGGAGTACATTTCTATTTATACACACACCTATGTGGTGATGAGGAAAAAGGTGGCATTCATCCACATTAAATATTTTCCCTCTAATTTGTACCCCTCCTTCCTCTTTAAGTAAAAAGCACCATTAGTTTTACAAGACTATTTTGGTTTTTAACTAATTATCTGAAAACCATGATAAATATAACAAAAAGGAACAAGTGTACAGGAATTATTTTAAAAGTAATTTTATTATTGATTTTGTCACTTGATTTTCATTGAAATGAAAATAATTGTCACTTGATTTTTATTGAAATGTAAATAGAATGAAATTTGCCCTTTCTTAGCTGCCCTCTTAGTCCTGCACTGATTTGCTTTCTCTGACTCTTGTCTTGAAATTTCATCCTGTGGAACACTTTCTTCTCAACATAGTATTCTATACATATATGAATGATAACATTTATCATTCTCTCCAATGACCTTGACTTCTTATCTCTCTCTTCTTCTGTTTATTACTTCAGAGTTTTAAAGGAAAAAGACAGTGTCTAACTCATTTTTAAATTTTCAGAGCCTAACATTGTGACAGAAATAAACTAGGAATATGTATGTGTGAGTGAGTAAATGAATGAATGAGTGAATGTACATACTTTGGATTTTCTCTTCTCTCTTTGGTGAGTCTCCATCTCAATACACTACCATAGCCTAAGGAGGTACAGTAGGCAATATGTGTCAAATGTTCACACAATAGATCCAGAGAGATCCTAAAAATTAATTTACATCTTACAACAAACTTCTTATTATCTCAAAAGTATAATATATAATACAGCAAAGTTATATTATGCATTTCCTCATATGCTGTCTGAAATTTAATTTTTAACATGTTGATAATTTTTTGCTGAAAATGCATTGCTTTGTAGAAGCACTAAAATGATCCTTGGCTTAAGCATAAATAAAAAATTGTATTTCACTTTGCTTTTTATCATCAAAGTGGTTACTTTTTTCATTTAAACTCTTAGAAGGTTCAACCAGTTTCGACCTATCAAGCTTTCATTTCCTGCTGTCTGAAATGAAACATCTTTCTCACCTATAGCTGACAAGAGTCGCATATCTTGTGGGATTGATTTCTTTCATCTTGTCCTTTCTTATCCCTTATCTTTCTTTTACTTCTTTTCCTTTCAGTGATAAGGTCTCTACATTTTCTTGTTGTGTTCATCTTCTTCATTTATCAATTTCCAGCTTCTTAATTTATATATTTTGCCTCCATTTTTTCTCCATTTGCAATGATTTTACCTTTTCTTTTCTCTTAACATTTTGGATTTCCCCCCTATTTATTATGCTGAAAATTTTCCCTCTTTATACTGCTATCATTGAATCTTAGGTCACTGTTTCCATTTATTATTATTTATAATTATATACCTCTTGGTCAACTTTTCTAACTTTATGCATATTTCCATCTTATTCAACTTTCTAACCTCATTATCTGCCCTCACTATTCATTTAACCTTAACCAGAGTTTACCAGATTTTTAAAGTCTAGCCATGTATTTTTAGTCTCCTTATTATATAATTGCACATACTCTTTTTCTCTCCTATATCATAGCCATGAAAATTTTCCACTGCTTTGTAGCAAAGCTTAGGATAACTGGGAGTCTGATATTAGCATAGAAAAGTATAATTATTTGGCTTCTAGAAAAAGCTTCTGTAGTACAGTATCATCAGTTTCAGAAATCGACTGTTCCTATAATAAATAGGAAGAGATGTAGAAACCAGTAATAGAATTATGAAATACATAACATCACTATGTATCTGTCTGTGGCCAAATATGCCTGAATTGAATAAGAAAAGATATATGTTGCACCCACTTGCTCTAACCTAATTGTTCTCTGATAGCTATCTTAAAAACTTCCTTACCTTTTAAGATTGCATGATGTAATTTAAAATATTGCAGTACAATAATGTATTTACAAATATATTGATTTTATATAAATCAAGTAAATCATGTGACAAATAAGTGACTGAGTATTACAAAGAAGTTGAATATTTCCACTTTAAAATTTTTCCTCAAGGAGAAACTGTCTTTTGACTAATCCTTTATACACTGTTTCACAAGGTCCTCCTGTTTACTGTCCATCTCTACTTTGTCAGTAAAGCATGAGAATAATCCCTCTGCCTTGTGACCAATTTGCTTGTGAATTACACCCTAAGCAACTGAGGTAACTTAGAAAAGTAGTGTATTACTCTGATTCTGGAAATCAATTAAATGTTTTCTATGAAAAAAGAAAATCTTGACTTGTAGTAACTCATATAATGTGGCAGGCAAGGATTTGGTGTACATTAACATGTCTTGGACACATATTGTAGAAGCAGTTAACATTCTGAAGTATGCCTTTTAATAACTGATATCAAATTCTGGAATATAGCATAAACTAAAGAAACTTAAAATGTCTAATTTCTATTTTATCTAATTTAAGCAACCTCAATTATAAGACAAACTGGTATTTTATGTACCTCTGAGAAAGAAACTATTAAGAAAAAAAAAAACTGTTCCCACTAAAGTATTATAAGCCATCAATTGTTGGACATGTTAACTTTATAGATATTTAAATATAAAAAATATGAATCTTAGAACTGATAAAATCCAATATAAACATATTTATACAATCCAATATAAACATACATAATATACAGACATATTGATTCTAAAAAAACAAGTTACTTCATTTTCAAATTATTCAACAATATTTTTATTTTCATTCTCAAGTGAAATGGGAGGTATTTTCCTTTTATGATCTTTTTAAAATTAATTAATTTATTTATTTTGGCTGCATGGTGTCTTCATTGCTGTGTGAGTGTTTTCTCTAGCTGCAGCAAGTGGGGGTTACTCTTCATTTCAGTGTGCGGGCTTCTCATTGCAGTGGCTTCTCTTGTTGTGGAGCATGGGCTCTAGGCATGCGGGCTTCGGTAGTTGCTACACGTGGGCTCAGTAGTTGCGGCACGTGGGCCCTAGAGCATGCAGGCTTCAGTAGTTGTGACACGTGTTCAGTAGCTGCAGAACGTGGGCTCTAGGACATGAGGGCTTCAGTAGTTGTGGCATGGGGGCTCAGTGGTTGTGGCTCACAGGCTCTAGAGCACAAGCTCAGTAGTTGTGGCACACGGGCTTAGTTGCTCCATGGCATGTGGGATCTTCCCAGACCAGGAATTTAACCCATGTTCCCTGCATTGGCAGGCAGATTCTTAACCACTGTGCCACCAGGGAAGTCCCTCCTTTGATGATCTTAATTGACATAGTCAATATAGTTGATATAGAAAAATGTTTGGCACACACAAAGTGTTAATAACAACAACCTTTTAAGACTATCTGAAATCGAAATGGATTAATCCAAGTGTTACGCACAATGGTTATGAATCCAGAAATTAATATTTAATTTCTTTAAATTAATACAATCCTGATTAAGAGCACCCACACATAATAAATGATAAAAATCCATATTATTGATTACTGAAACCACACCCACTTTTCTTTCTAGAATATAGAATGATTAAGTGGTGCTTAATTAGCAAGAGCAATTTCAATGCATCAAATACAGCTACTGCCAAAATTCAGTTTGTTCAAATTCTCAGTGCTCTTTTGTGTCAAGCAATTCTGCTTATCTATGAGCAATGGGAAACTTTTCTGAGTGCAAAAACCCCCTACCTGTGTCAGGCAGACATCTTCTCTGAGGTCATACTACACCCTTTGTGCAGTGCTATGAAGCAGCACTCAGCTTCATCTTTCATAATACCCACGAAAATCTTGGGGTTCTAAATCTCTGCTTCCACTAGTTTCACAAAGGCATTTTTGCCTACTCCACTCCAACTAAATTATTAATCATAATCTCTTCAGTGAGTTTGGGCTATTTATAAAATACAAAAGATAAAAAGAGTCATATATTTGAGGCAGTTATTTCTTACTACCCTTTCATATTTCTGCAAGCAAGAAGAAAATACTATTCAAAATCAGGAGTCAGGATAATACATAGCTAGCTATTATTATAACTATTATTCTTTGGGTGATATACAAAATCTTGGATGCATGAATTCAGTTTGTGAGGTAAAATAAAGTGAAGGAGTGTGAAAACACAACAATCAAGGTGAGACAGTGATAGAGAAAATGTTAATAAATCGTGTGCTATGAAGGTTATTTTCATAGGCCCTCTGAGATATATGCAAAGTGCCTTCCTGATTCTTTATTCCAAAGGATGAAAGCCTAGAGCATGTAGACCTTTGCTCCCCTCTCCTGTTTTTTTAATATTGCTCCTGGAGTTAACTTTGCCAAGTTTCTGAGTTGGACCTCCTCAAACTGAGCACCATATTGGGCTTCAAAGTAGAGCTCTTTTTTCCTTCACCCACCCAAGCTAGATTTCTCTCATCATTAGCCATCCAAATCTAGAATGGGAGTAGAAAAGGAAATAATGTCTATTAATCAATACCTCAAGAGCAGCTGTAGAAGAAGAAACTGTAGCTTATTCCAACCTAGTTTTCTTGGCTAGCCTACTGTAGCCATGAGGCCAAAGGAATGAGAAGAAAGATAGAGGAAAGTATAACAAAGCCATGTTACAAAGGGGTTTGGCCTAGTCATTGAGGTAACTTACACGTTTTGCCCTCCAGTTTTAGCTTCAATCCCACATGTACCATTTCTATTGTACAAGGTGTTGCTGCAATGCTTGCCTGACAATTATGATTCAGTAGATTAGAAAATACTTATGTAGTTCATTTTTGACAGCTCCAATCCCATAATCACTTGATGTCCCACAGGAGGGTATTGTCTCTACCATGGATTCAGGAGGTCTTTTAAAAATTTTAAGTTTTCTTCTGTTGTAAAAGGCATGGCTTTCCTGTAGATTCTTAGTGGTTGGTGTTGCAACTCTCCTATTGAGATTTTCCAGAAATTCCATCCATTGTATTTATCCTCACAAAGCAAAGATATTTATTCACCATCTCTCATTTATCCCTTATTAAAGATTCCTTCAGAGGCATTTAATTCTTTTCTCACCCAAGGTTGTAGCTATATATGGTGACCAAGCTCCTATATAAGTTCAGAGCAAAGCCTTGAAACAGAAAAACAGATTCACTTTGCCGTAGCCAAAAATGGAGGGAGCCACAGGGATGTGAGGCAGGCCTATAGCAGCATGAAACCGGAAACAAAACATCCTAGGAATTTCTTTAATCATTCAAGTAAGAAATATCACAGTTTTGTAAAACTATATAAAGAAAAGGTAAAAATAAATGAGGTTGGATTGGAGACTTGTTAAGATGTCAATACTACACTTTCCAAAACTTATAAGAGAAACCTGTGAATTTTTCTCATTTTTAAAATTTTTAATGAACTGGATAGAATGATTCTAAAAATATCATAATGTTTAAGCTTTCATAGTGTTTAATGTTTTCTCAATTGAAATTGACTTATTAGATATTTTGGATATATTTTGTTGATCTCATCCTTTTTTTCTTGGAATAGATGACAGATATATTTTACTCTTTGAAATCTTAGTACCAATATTGAAGATGTATAATCTGCCCTTTAAAATGGAATTTTTTATTTCTTATGGGACATTCTGTATAAAGGTGTGCAAGTGAATGAAAAGTTCCTCACCAAATTATACATAAGCTGATCCTTATAATGATGAGGGATAAAACTGGCAGCACCTTTATTCCTGTCTCAAGTTGTGGTCCAGAAGTGTATTAATTAACATGTTAATGCTCTTTAACTTACCTATCTTAGAAAATCTCTATCAAGTAAAAATTTATTTCTTAATTTAATCCTTAATGTAGAATTCCTAACTTGAACATTTGACACTTGTGATTCAAATGATGAAAAGGAAGGGGGGAATTTAAAATACCAAATTAACATTTATCACACTAATTCAGTCAGGATGGGCACCCAACTTGATTTTAAAAAAGGGTCAAAAGAAGATTTCTATTCGATAGTACATGGATTTTTTTTTCATTTTTAATGTATGGATGAGCTTAGAATGTTAATAACATATTGGTTATTAGGTAAACGTCTGATTTTTTCCATCCTATTTTTTAGTAGACAACTTGCACTTCCTTCACTTTCAGCCTATGTATTTTGGGTGAAGTAACTATCATACCTTCCTTCAGAAGAGTGCATGTGGCTATTGACTAATTAATGAGAATACAATTCCCACTGCCATAATGACTTGTTCTGTAAATATTAAACTATCTTTGCTGACGATATCAGGGAAAATACGATCCCTATCATTTACTTTGCAAACAGTAGGATGTACAACCAGAAGTAGTAATTATCTTTGTTACTGTACATAGGTCTCAGGCATAAAGAGCCTGCCTATCATTAAAGTCAACACACTTGTAACAGAATATCCAAAAATCAGGTAGAGAGTAATGAAGTGGTTGGAATTCTGGACTCAACCTTGCCTAATATACATCAGTATTTTTTAGTTAGATGAGTCAGTAACTCCTCTCCCACAGCCTAGTATTTCTGCTGTAAGCCAATTTCAGGTGGAATTATCTTTAACCTGTTAAATACTCCCTGTTCTCTATTATAAAGTAAAGTTTGTCATAAATGATAATTGTCTCCCTATTCCCTGGAAGTTGATCCAATCATGTTCATGTGAGTCAAAGAATGAGGCATTTGTACTTTCAAATTAAAAAAAAAAAAAAAAGATTTCAGTAGTACAGATATCAGGCAAGAATAAGTAATAAGTGTAATAAGCAAATAGATGTTTATTTCATCAAATTTACTTTGACATAAGTATATCAAATTTAGTGCATTTAAGTATTAATTTACTAATGGTATCTGAGGCACCTGAATTAATTAAGTAAAAAATGTAACTTACTCATTCTATTTTATGAAGTGGAAAGAATCTGGGCCATTAAGTGTTTAAACATTCATGATGGGTGATACCCACCATATATGCATATAAAATTCTTTTAAGATACAGATTTTTTTCAGTTGTTTCAATATCCATTTTTTCAGCAATTAAAATGTCTGCAGATATTCTTCTTTTTATATCTTCTGATATTCTCCTAGGTAAAGGCAAGGGATGGTAATAGCATAGTAACAACTCTTTCCTAAAAGCTCTTAGATGTGGCACATATATACAATGGAATATTACTCAGCCATAAGAAGAAAAGAAATTGAGATATTTGTAGTGAGGTGGATGGATCTAGAGTCAGTCATACAGACTTAAGTAAGTTGGAAAGAGAAAAACAAATACCATATGCTAACACATATATATGGAATCTAAGAAAAAAAAAAAGGTCATGAAGAACTTAGGGGCAAGATGGGAAATAAAGACACAGACCTACTAGAGAATGGACTTGAGGATATGGAGAGGGGGAAGGGTAAGCTGTGACAAAGTGAGAGAGTGGCATGGACATATATACACTACCAAACGTAAAATAGATAGCTAGTGGGGAGCAGCCGCACAGCACAGGGAGATCAGTTCGGTGCTTTGTGACCACCTAGAGGGGTGGGATAGGGAGGGAGACACAAGACGGAAGAGATATGGGAACATATGTATATGTATAACTGATTCACTTTGTTATAAAGCAGAAACTAACACACCATTGTAAAGCAATTATACTCCAATAAAGATGTAAAAAAAAATCTGTGAAAAGTGGTGAATTGTCTGTATTCTTTAGTGAAGACCTTTGTTAGTATTTCAAAAGTGGAGCATTGGGCTTCCCTGGTGGCTCTGTGGTTGACAGTCCACCTGCCGATGCAGGGGACACGGGTTCGTGCCCCGGTCGGGGAAGATCCCACATGCCGCAGAGCGGCTGGGCTCGTGAGCCATGGCTGCTGAGCCTGCGCGTACGGAGCCTGTGCTCTGCAATGGGAGAGGCCACAACAGTGAGAGGTCCGCGTATCTAAAAAAAAAAAAAAAAAAAAATGTGGAGCATAAAATCTCTTGCTTGGTAGCTCAGTCTCTATGCCTAAAGAGGATTTATGATTCACAGAGCTATTGACTCAGACAATGACATCAAATCAAGATAACAACTCAACACATATTTTATAAGTATGTAGTATAAGTAAATCGTTTCCCCACTTAAGCATTATGTTGCTGCTAGGTATTTTCTGATAGAAGCCCACATCATAAATTTTCCCTTTAGAAAATTCCTCTTCAACTATGAAGTCTCACCTTAAGCATTGTATTGCTTTGCATAAATAATCAGATAAATTATTTATAGTGTGCTATATAATACGATAAAAAGTACAGGATACTATCAATTCACCTAAAGAGAATACATAATCTAAGCTTAGTGATAGTGGTAGTAGTAGAGATGGTGGTTGTGGTGATGGTGGGGTGCATGTATGGTCATATTTTATTTTCTGGAGAAAGTACTATCTAAAGATTATATAGAGTTACGAGAATGTAAAGTCAGAAGAGATCATTTGTTTCTGATTTTTTTTTTTATTAGCTGCTGTATCATCAGAGCTTAAATTAGTGTCTGATACAAGACAGGTGCTCACAGGGAGATCAGGTTGGTGCTCTGCAATGACCTAGAGGGGTGGGGTAGAGAGGGTGGGAGGGAGGCTCAAGAGGGAAGGGATATGGGGATATATGTATGCATATGGCTGAATCACTTTATTGTACAACAGAAACTAACACAGCATTGTGAAGCAATTATACTCCAATAAAGGTGTATAAAAATCAAAAGACAGGTGCTTAAAAATGTTGACTAAATGAATAAATTAATTATTTAAATAAAAGAGTTACATTTGCAGTATGAAGGTATATTCGGAGGAAAAAGGGAGGATTATATTTTAGAAGGAGGTGAAAAGAAACATCAAAATACTCACTTGTGCATGGAATACTCAATAATGACTATGCCAGAATGTGCATGGATTTGTGAGAAGATACTGGCTAGGCAGAGGTTGCAGAGTGACATTTTGATAGAGCTGGGGAGAAGATAATGAGGAAGTATTTTAAAGTCACATGACATGAAGATTTTAATTTATTTTGTTAAGCAATGGTAAACCACCTAAGAGTGTTAAACCCAAAAAATAAAATAATAAGCTTTGGTTCTAGATAATAAAATGATGTAAGGGATATGTTGATTTTACTAGTTTAGAATAAAATAATTAATATATATTTGTTTTAGAAAACTGCCATTTTTCAATGATAACATTATCACATTTAAAATAATCGTATAAAAATAACATTAAATAATTTGTTAGTAGTTTTATTACTTTTGGCTACTATGAATACTCTTTCTAGGAACACTATTGTACATGCTTTTTGTGTAGACATATATTTCAGTTCTCTAGGGTATTTTCTGGGTCATGGTAACTCTATGTTTAAAACTTTGAGGAACTTCCCATCTATTATCCCAAGTGGCTGTGGCATTTTACATTCTCACCAGCAATGTATAATAATGATAATTTCTCCACATCTTGATTAACACTTTTTATTATCTATTTTTTAATGATTGCTGCTTCTCTAGTGGGGGTTACCTCATTGTTTTGCTTTACATTTCCTTATTGACTAATGACATTGAGCATATTGTCATGTGCTTATTAGTTATTAATATATTTTCTTTGAGATATGTTTATTCAAATTCCATGCCTATTTTAAAAATTGGGTTGTATTTATATTATTGCATTTTAAAATTTTCTAATAGTTCTTAATATACCCTGGATACAAGTCTTTATCTGATACATGATGGGTGAATATTTTTCCAAATTTTGTGGGTTACCTTTTCACTTTTTGCATGGTATCCTATGAAACCTCAAACATTTTAGTTTTAATTAAGTCCAGCTAACCAACCTTCTCTTTTATCACTCGTGCTTTAAGAGCTGTAACTAAGATATTGTCTAACACATGATCACCAGCTTAATTCTTATTTTTTCCCCATGATTTTTATGGATTAACAAAATATCATGTATTTATACCATGGAATATTATTTAGGCAATAAAAATAACATATGAATATATTTTTGAACACTCTGAAAGATGAACTTCACACACATTTTATGAAGATTTATATGAAGGGCTGATCTGAAAAATAAGAGATTCTGAGACAGAATTCACCTGGCTTCTAAATGAAGCAATACTCTCCCTGAATTTATTTATGACCAGCATATTTCATTGTGAGAGATAGTATAAAAATTTGGAACCTACAGCAACTGGATAGAAATATGAAGGTGACCTTGCTGATGATGGGTTATCTGCCACTGCTATTGGGTATTATTTCATCTGCTATGAGGTAACAGCATGATACTGCCAACAGGGGGAGCTACAGACAGAAGACAAATGAAACTGGTTTTGTTTAGGACTAATTTAGCTGAACTGACAATATATTATACTTTAATAGCCTCTCAGAGTGAATTTAATTGATGACCCAAATTAGATATTTTCTTAGAGTATCTTTGTACTGGATTTGGATGCAAGCTGGGTGCTTATGTTTGCTTTCCAGCTGTTAACAGCCCACTGCCATCTGGAGAAGATAACTGCTAATAAGTTACTTGAAGTTTTTTCTATTGCTGCTTCTTCTGTGAAGAACTCAAAAGTTTCCAATAAGCCAAGAGAGAAAGACAAAACTAATGCTTTCCTCAGTGAGATCTAAGAAGGTTTAATAGATAGACAAAATCACTAACACTTTAAATGTGTTTTTAGTTTCATTTTCAGTCAGTAAAATGAAAGTTTGTATTGGATAAATTGTTTTTAGTGTTGGGACTGTCTATTATACATTTATATACACAAACACCAAATAATAATTCAGGAAGAAAATATTTATAATAAGGAAATTACAACTGAGTAATCTTACTTGATAATTAAATCTAATGGCAGATAAAAATAATTAGATTCTTATACTTAAGAATGGTCAGAGAATAACTAGTCGTTCTTAATTATAATAATCTTGTTTGTGTTACAACAAAGAATGGGAACAAAAGTTAAGACCAATCATTTTTATCTACTTATGTGTATACCTGAGATTTGGGGCATTTCATATTGTGGCAGTATACAACAATGTTAATTAAAAATGTGGTACAATCCCCCAGGTCAAGTTTACTACACGACCAGAGGTATTTTTCTGATGTGATATTCATTCATTTGTTTATGCACCAAGAGTTGCATAGTCTATGTGTCAAGCATTAAGTTATGTGCAAGAAAAATAATGGCTCAGACATGTTCTCTGCCTTCAAATTGCATGTAGCTTAGTAGGAAGAGACAGTTATTTAAATATATGACTGAAATAATATTACAGATACTAAGTTGGAAGTATGCAAAATATACACCAGAAGTGGCTGTAGTGCTTAATTGTCAATTGGGATCTATCTAGAATCTATTCTATAAGGAGCATATTAGGCACATGTCACTTTGAGGCTCTGTAATTGCTGTTTAGACTGTAAAAGGGCCTCGCACTTTAGGAACTCACATATTAATGGACTCACAATATCTTAGTACATTTCCAAGTCGGCTGATGGTGTGTTTTGAATGCTCCGCTGACATCTTAAGGTCAGTATGCGCCAGACTAAACTTGTCTTTCTTCCTATTTTCCTACACTTGTGTCTCCATTATTTTTTCTATTCTCCAAAGCATGAAGATGCAGTTATTTTCTTCTTCTCACTTATTTGTCACATGCATCTATTCTATGCTCTTCTTTTTCTGTTATCACTACACAGTACAGATACTGTTGTCATACTACCTAAAATTATCAACACCTCTAGTCGTTTTTCATTCCCATTCCAATTTATATTAAAACCACTTCTGAATGAATTATAAGAGAAACTGATCTGAACTTACTATTCTTTCCCAGTCTCAAATAATGTTATTGGTTGCCCTCTATATTTAGAAAAAAAATCCTTAACCTGCAATTTAAGTTACTCCATACTCATACTCCATATCTAGCATATTTTTCAATGTGTCTCATTTCCTGGCATTTTCCAATATTTTATTTAAAGGGAATTGCACAAGGATGTATTGTACAACATAGGGGATATAGCCAATATTTTGAAATAACTGTAAATGGAATGCAATCTTTTAAAACTGTATAAAAATTAATTAATTAAAAATAAATAAAGGTAGTTACATAGTATTTCCTCTAATGTGTAGTTTCCTGATTTTCTGCTTTTATTCCCCCTTGTCATTTATACTGCAACATATTTCTCAATGCAAAAACCTCATTTTTACTTGTTATATCAAAAATGCTATTGCATCTATGAGACTTTCCTCAGTACAATTCTGTTGATAGGTTGATGGATTTCCTCATAAGTTCACATTATTTTGTGTGCACCTGCAACATAGAAGTGATCATTTGAGGTTTCTTTTATGTAATACAGAAAACATTAGATTTAGAGTTAGACCTTGAGGTTCAACTGATGTGAACCTGTCAGTTACTATTGCTTCTGTGAATTTAGCTAAATCTTGTTCTATCATATTAGTCATCAAAGAAGTAAATAACAGCTATCAACAACAACAATAATAATATCATTAATAATTGATAATAAAGTAAAATATTTAACACATTTTTGAGAATGTTAAATATAAATGGGAGACAGACTTAGTTGTTAATCTTTGGTTCTCATCTTCTACATGAAAGGATGATTTATTTTGGGTTCATTTTCTGTTACCCTTGGGCCTACATAATAGTCATTTCAGGTTTAAAACAAGAATAAAGGTGAATGTGAATAATTGGTTTTATATTTAATAATCACTTGAGAGATATTTGTTTGCTGAATAAATAAATGACTGAATGAATAAATGAACTTTAGTAAGAGATACTGCATCTCTCCTAGGTAGCATTAGGCTATACATAAAAGTCACTAATTACATATGGTCTAAATTCCTTTAAGAAGAATGCATGATTTGGCAGTTAAGAGCATGTTCAAAATCATCATTGATGAGTCTTAATTTTTTCAAGAAGAAATAAAACATTGACTACATTGAGAAGAGCAAAATTAGTTTATCTAGAGAGATATGAGACCATTTTTTAAAAGGCATAGGTAACTTCTTCAAAAAATATTTATTGTGTTCCCTCTTTGACCTATATATGGTGGTAAAAGTTAGCTTTACATTATTCTTCTTAAACTGATGGGTGCTTAATTATTTTACTTCTCTGTTGATCTATTACCAGAAAAGTACAATTCAAAAATAAAACGAACACAAATGAAACCTAACTCAAGCAGCTGCTATATCCTCCCTGTCATTTCTTCAACCTCCAACTCAAACTGCCAAAAAGATTGTAATAAATGTGAAATATCATGGCATATCACATTAGATGGGAACCAGGAGAATACATTTTCACAGACAGGGACTTTTAAATGACAATAAAATAGTTCCTCTCTTTAAAAATAAAATAATAATCTAACTCAGAGAACAATTTCAATTTCACAAATAATTTTCAGACGGACCTACAGATTGTTATTTTTATTTATTTAAGTGGAGTCACTTCCTTTAGAAAGTTTTCTGCAGCTGAAGCTGAAGAACTTTTTAGGACTATTTGATTTGAGACCAGAAGCAACCTCTGCATAAATGCCAAAACATGCTTTGATTGGATATACTTCCTGGCACTCATGTTAAAACAAAAACTCACTTGACCAATTTCAGAGCAATGGGGTTTTCACTGAGATCTTTCATACTCTATTAATCTTCAACAAATGTTTGATAGAATTATAGAATTTATAGCCTAAGGGAGTCTTTCTTTCATTCTACCCAGTCAATTAGATATGTAAACTGTGGTCCACACAGATTGAGAGAATTGTCCAAGTCCAAGGTTAAATACCTTCCTATTAAGAGCAGACTGAAACTAGGTTCTCTCTCTCTCTCTCTCTCTCTCTCTCTTTCTCTCATTTTAGGATAAATATATAGTCATTTTTTAGTCCTGTCTTCTGACACTAATTGGTCATCCCATACTTTCATACATAAAAGTCATAAGATATAAAGTATCTTCCATAAAACTATGAAAAAATTCCATAACTCTAAATGCATCCATAAATCTTATTTTGAGTTCCATCATATACTATAGTAATCAACACAAATATGGATTTTTCATGACTATGCTGCAGTAAGAGACACATAGAGACAATTCTATATATTCCTTGGGATTTCTCAGTTCTTTTCAAACTACAACACTAAAATTGTTAGAACAATTTGACAATAATTGGTGAAGATATGCATAGGACACATACTCTCAGTTTTTTGTTTTATCTTATTTTGGCAACTGGTGCATCATGGTGAAATTCATTAGGGGAAAAAATAGAATCGTGAACAGAAGAGAAATGTAAACTGAACTGCAAGCATGTTAGCAAGCTTTCCTTTAAACCTTTTGTCTGGCATTAAAAAAAAAAAATCTTTCAATGAGCCAGGATGAGATCTGATTTTTGAGATACAGTTTTAAAAGATTTTAATATTCTTGATTTAAATACTGTCTATGGCATGATTACTTTTACTTTAGCATGGTTAATTAAAATATAAAGATAACTACAAATAATTAAGTCCTATGAAAGTGAATAATTTTATCAGTGAGCAGATAATTTTAAACATTTACAATGCATCTGAAAGCCAGTTGCTAGATATCAAAAAATATATTTAAAAAATAAAACATTATATTATATATGTATGCATTTAATTTTATTAAAATAGTAAAGGAAAATTATCAAGTAGTGTCATTACCTCAAATATTTAGACAAGGGAATAAAAGCTGATGAATAATATTATTTACTTATGGACTGTAACCTCACCTCTTTGGGGCTTACCCCACAGGCCTTGAGGGCTGTATATAAGACATGGTAACCTCTTGTTCATTAGCTAATAGAACTATTCAAGTCCTCTCCATCTATATTCCTATACACGTTGTTGCTAATGTATTATACCCTTTACATTTTATATTTTGAATTACCTTATTTAATTTACTCTATTTTTAATTAAGGAATTAAGCTCTAGACAAATCTTAAAATCCCATAGAAAATAACTATTATTAATTGAACATTTTTCTTAAGCTGGAAGTGAGATCAAATGGTAAGAGAGCATTATATTCAGGAATTGCAAATTGTACTTCACAGATCTAAAACCCCTTTATTCAAAGAGCAAAACTGATACAAGTGTTTTGAAGTATATGAAATACTTGGAACTACATGGTTTAAAAACCATTGATTTAGTGTAGTCCAGTGCAACAGTGCTTCTCAAACTAAATGTGGTGAAGTACCAAGTTTTTGTTTAGCTTTATTTTGCTTGCTTGTCCAGTCTAATGTTTTTGTAAAACAAAATAAAAATGAATAACTAGAAAAAATTTAATGAAAAAAGATTTAAAATTTTGTCTCAATTTCTAAATATTAGATTTAACAAGGCTTACATAATATTTCAATAAATAAATCAGAAAAATATCACACAGTGAAAGAAGAAAATAATTTTAAAATTGTATGCATACTTTATTGAATGTATGCCAATACATGAATACTTTAGAACATCATTATTACATATTTAACATTTTGTTGTTTAAGAGTGAAATAAGGATCCTGCATGTTGAATGTCTATATGCTCACATTAAACAAACAAGTTTTGATATAACAAAAGAGTTTGCTTTTTGCTTGTTAATTATTTTAGGATGTAGTAATAACAATGTTATTCACAAGGAATAATGTAGATTGAAACTGGTTCTGTGGTTCCACTAATGCTGAATGTTTTAACTGTCAAAGTAGAGAAACCTGTCTGTTGGGATGAAAAGAAGAAATTTTAAAGTAATACAGGCAAACTAAGTATATTCGTTTTTAATTATATCCATAATGAAGGAAGTGATATAATCTCAAACACTTCTTTCTTAATCAGTAGTCAGTGCTATCAACTTATTCTGTTGTTATATTGAAGTTTCAATGATTTTTAAGTGGAAGAAATGGGTCATAGTTTAAAATTAACCTTAAAATATCACGTTTTAACATAGTTCTATATGCACCTACAACCAATGACAAACCAGGCAGGTTCAAAATGCCTGAGCTCGTCTGTACCCTGTCCAATTAAACACATTTCCTCATCACAGACTTGCATGCTCCAGCAAGGTCAAATTGCTCTACAAATTTAAAAATGCTTATTCTCAATTTCTTTATGTATCTCATCACAGTTTAGTAACAGTGGAATGTCACTGATCTGCAGAAACTACTTGGAGAAGAACCAATGCAAAACTCAGATATTGGTAATATACAGCTTCCATTCTACCACCAATTTTAAACCTTTCAAACTTCCTTTGGTGAACAATCTTTTCCCCTTTTTTTTCTTTTTTTAAATTTTATATTGGAGTATAGTTGATTTACAATGTTGTGTTAGTTTCAAGTGTACAGCAAAGTTATTTAGTTATATCTATCTATCTATCTCTCTCTATATATATACACACACGTTTACCTATTCTTTTTCACATTTTTTTTTCTCATACAGGTTATTAAATAGTATTGAGTAGAGTACCCTGTGCTATATAGTATGTCCTTGTTGATTATCTATTTTGTCTATAATAGTGCGTATATGTTAATCCCACCCTCCTAATTTATCCCTCCCACCAAACTTTCTCCTTTGATAACCATAAGTTTGTTTTCTAAGTCTGTGTGTCTTTGTCTGACTTACTTCACTCCATATGACAATCTCTAGGTTCATCCATGTCACTGCAAATAGCATTATTTCATTCTTTTTTATGGCTGAGTAATATCCCATTGTATATATGTACCACATCTTCTTTATCCATTCATCTGTCAATGGACATTTAGGTTGCCTCCATGTCTAGGCTACTGTAAGCAGTGCTGCAATGAACATTAAGGTTCATGTATCTCTTTGAAGTATGGTTTCCTCTGGATATATGTCCAGAAGTGGGGTTGCTGATCATATGGTAGTTTTAGGTTTTCTTAGTTTTTAGGAATCTCCATATTGTTCTCCATAGTGGCTGTAACAATTTACAGACCTATCAAAAGGAGGATTCCCTTTTCTCCACACCCATCCAGCATTTATTTTTTGTGGACTTTCTGATGATGGTTATTCTGACTGGTGTGAGATGATACCTCATTGTAGATTTCATTTGCATTTCTCCAATAATTACTGATTTTGGGCATTTTATTCATATGCTTTTTGGCCATCTGTATGTCTTCTTTAGAGAAATGTGTATTTAGATCCTCTGCCTATTTTTTGATTGGGTTGTTTGTCTTTTTTATATTGATCTGCATGAGCTAGTTTGATATTTTGGAGATTAATCCCTTGTCGGTTGCATAATTTGCAAATATTTTCTCCCATTCTGTAGATTGTCTTTTTGTTTTGTTTATGGTTTCCTTTCCTGTGCAAAAGCTTTTAAGTTTCATTAGGTTCCATTAGTTTATTTTGTTTTTATTTTCATTACTCTAGGATGTGGATCCATAAAGATATTGCTGCAATTTATGTCAAAGAGTGTTCTGCCTATGATTTCCTCTAGGGGTTTTTATTATCTGGTCTTACATTTAGGTCTTTAATTAATTTTGAGTTTATTTTTGTGGATGGTGTCCAAGAATGGTCTAATTTCATTCATTTACATGTAGCTGTCCAGTTTCCCCAGCACTGCTTATTGAAGACACTGTCTTTTCTCCATTGTATATTCTTGCCTCCTTTGTCATAGGTTAATTGACCATAGGTGCATGAGTTTATTGCTGGGCTTTCTATCCTCTTCCATTGATGTATAGCTCTTTCTGTCAGGACCATACTCTTTTGATTACTGTATCTTTATCATATAGTCTGAAGTCAGAGAACCTGATTCCTCCAGCTTTCTTTTTCTTTTTCAAGATTGCTTTGGCTAATAGGTGTCTTTTGTGTTTCCATACAAATTTTAAGATCTTTTTGTTCTATATCTGCAAAATATGCCATTGGTAATTTGATAGGGATTACATTGAATCTGTAGATTACCTTGGGTAGTAAAGTCATTTTGACAATATTGTTTCTTCCAATACAAGAACGTGGTATATCTTTCCATCTGTTTGTGTTATCTTCATTTCTTTCATCAGCATCTTAAAGTTTTTGGAGTATGGTATTTTACCTCCTTAGGTAGATTTATTCCTAGGTATTTTATCCTTTTTGATGCAATGGTAAATGGTTGTTTGGCCTGAGGAGTTTCAGTACTGGAGCCTTAAGGCTGCTGGGTGGAGCCAGGATTTGGTGTCAAAATTGTGGCTTCCAGGACAGCTCACACCAATAAGTACTCCTCAGTAACTCCACCACAAGTGTCCTTGTCCCCACAGTGAACCACAGCCTCCCCTTGCATCCACAGGAGACCCTCCAAGACCACAAGGTAGGTCTGGCTTAGGCTCCTATGAAGTCACTGCTTTTTCCTCTGGGTCCTGGTGGAGATGAGAACTTGTGTATGCCCTCCAAAAATGGTGTTTCTTTTTCCACCAGTCCCATGGAGTTCCTGCCATCAAGGCCTGATGATCTTCAAAGCCAAATGCTCTGGGTGCTCCTCCTCCTGATGCCAGACCCCCAGACTGGGGAGCCTGACATGGGGATTAGAGTTATCACTCCTGTGAGAGAAACTCTGCAATATAAGTATTTTCTAGTTTGTCAGTCACCTACCTGGTGCATATTGGATTTGATTGTATCACAAATGCACCATTTTTACCATCTCAATGTGGCTTCTTCTTTGTCTTTGGAAGTAGAGTATCTTGTTTTTGTAGGTTCCAGTAATTTTTTTGATGTTTTATCAACAGTTAGTTGTGATTTTGGTGTTTTAGTGAAAGGAGGTGAACTCAGGTCCTTCTACTCTGCCATCTTGCCCTGGGATCTAATTCAATCATCTCCTCTTTTTAAAATAAACTTATAGTTTGGGTAGAATCAATTCATTTCCCAAACACCTATTTGGCTTAAGTCGATCAGTTTGATTCCAGGTCCTATGCAGTAGTGTTGGTTCAATTTTACGTAGGTGTTGGACTTTAAGTTAGCCATATCAAAATAACACTCAGAAACTTAATTTTATTTTCTATTTTTATTGAAGTATAGTTGTTTTACAATGTTGTGTTAGTTTCAGGTGTACAGAAAAGTGATTTAGTTTTATATATATATTCTTTTTCAGATTCTTTGTCCCATATAGGTTATTACAAAATTTTGAGTATAGTTCCCTTTGCTACATGGTAACTCCTTTTTGGTTATCTATTTTATATATAGGAGTCTGTATATGTTAATCCAAACTCCTAATTTATCCCTCCCCCTTTCCCTGTTGGTTGCCATAAGTTTGTTTTCTATGTCTGTGGGTGTATTTCTGTTCTGTATATAAGCTCACTTTATCATTTTTTTTAGATTCCATATATAAGTAATATTATATAATGTTTGTCATTCTCTTTCTGGCTTACTTCACTTAGTACAATAATATCTTGTTCCATCCATGTTGCAGCAAGTGGCATATTTCATTCTTTTGAATGGCTGAGTAATATTCCATTGTATATATATACCACATCTTTATTCATTCATCTTTTGATGGACATTTAAGTTGCTTCTATGTCTTGGCTATTGTGAATAGTGCTGGAATGAGCACTGGGGTTCATGTATCTATCCAGGATATATGCACAGGAGAAGGATTGCAGGATTATATGGTAGATCTATTTTTAGTTTAATTTTGGAACCTCTGTACTGTTTGTTCTCCATAGTGACTGTATCATTTTATATTCCCACCAAAAATGTAGTAGGACTCCTTTTTCTCCTCCTCTCCAGCATTTATTATTTGTAGACCTTTTAATAATGGTCTTTCTGACCTGAGTGAAGCGATACCTCATTGTAGTTTGATTTGAATTTCTCTAATAATTAGTGATGTTGAGCATCTTTTCATGTGTCTTTTGGTGAACTGTATGTCTCCTTTGGAGAAATGTCTATTTAAATCTTCTGCTCACTTTTTGATTGGGTTGTCATTTTTATATTGCTCTGTAGGTGTTATTCATATATTTTGGAGTTTAATCTCTTGTCAGTCATATTATTTGCAAATATTTTCTCTTGTTTTGTAGGTTGTCTTTTTTTGCCACTTTCATTCAGCATAGTTTTGAAAATCCTAGCAATGTCATTCAGGGAAGAAAAGAAATATAAAGGATACAAATTGGAAAACAAGAAGTAAAACTGTCAGTGTTTGCATATGACATGGTACTATACATAGAAAATCCTAAAGACACTACCTGAAAACAACTAGAGCTCACCAATGAATTCAGTAAAGTTGCAGTATACAAAATAAATGCAAAGAAATCTGTTGCATTTATATGCACTAAGAACAAAAGATCAGAAAGAGATATTTAGGAAACAATCTTATTTATTTATTTATTTATTTACCTGTTTTTGCATCAAAAAGAATAACATATTTATGAATATACCTACCTAAGGAGGCAAAAGACCTGTACTTCAAAAACTCTAATAAGATGATGATGAAAGAAATCTAAGATGGCACAAACGGATATAAAGATATTTTACTTACGTGGATTTGGAAAAATCAATATTGTAAAAATGACTTTACTACCAAAAGCAATATACAGATTTAGTGCAATCCCTATCAAATTACCAATTCCATTTTTCACAGAACTAGAACATAAAAAATTAAAATTTGTGTGGCAATCTAAAAGACCCCAATTAGCCAAAGTAATCTTGAGAAAGAAAAATGGAGCTGGAGGAATGAGGCTCCTTGATTTCAGATTGTACTACAAAGATACAGTAATCAAAATAATATGGTACTGGCACAAAAACAGAAATATAGATCAATGGAATAGGATAGAAAGCCCAGGAATAAACCCACACATTTATGATCAATTAATCTACAACAATGAAGGCAAGAATATACAATGGAGAAAAAAGACAGTGTCCTCAATATGTGTTGCTGAGAAAACTGGACAGCTACATATAAAAGAAAGAAATTAGAAAATTCTTTAACAGCATATTCAAAACTAAATTCAAAATAGATTAAAGACCTGAATGTAAGACTGAATACTATAAAACTCCTAGAGGAAAACATAGGCAGAACACTCTTTGACATAAATAGCAGCAATATCTTTTTGGATCCATCTCCTAGAGTAATGGAAATAAAAAAAAAATAAACAGAGGGGACCTAATTAAGCTTAAAAGCTTTTGTTTGGGGAGGGGGAAGGGTGAGCTGTGACAGGGCGAGAGAGAGTCATGGACATATACACACTAACAAACGTAGTAAGGTAGATAGCTAGTGGGAAGCAGCCGCATGGCACAGGGATATTGGCTCAGTGCTTTGTGACAGCCTGGAGGGGTGTGATAGGGAGGGCGGGAGGGAGGAAGCCGCAAGAGGGAAGACATATGGGAGCATATGTATATGTATAACTGATTCACTTTGTTATAAAGCAGACACTAACACACCATTGTAAAGCAATTATACCCCAATAAAGATGTTAAAAAAGGAAGAAAAGCTTTTGTTTATCAAAAGAAACCATAAACAAATCTTTTCTGTATTTTGTAATTGCTAAGGGAGAAATTAGCATGAATACAAAAATGTGTCCCTATAAATTATGGCACCAGAAAGAGAGGTGGCCTTAGAACAATACTGTGATTGCAAAAGGCAGAGGATTAAGATAGAAAAGGCATTGGGTCAAAAATATAATCTACCTTAATTAATATTCATGCATATAGAACAGCACTCATTTCACAAAAGTACATTAAAAAAAGATATAACATATATACATTAGAACGGCTGCCTATACATGGAATAGGAAGAAAAAAGAAGTCAAAATTAGGTTAAAATCAAGAAAAAATTAGATGGAACTTATATAGGAAAACAGTGTATGCGCTTAACTGAAATCTCCATCATCTACTGTCATGCATAAATATACCTAGGTCTATATCCATATGTGTATCTATATCCATATTTACAGCTCTATAAAAAGTAGCATTCTTTTTGTCATTGTTGAGCCATTGGATCAAACCATCTTTGACATCTTCCTGATTATGGAAAATAGAATGAGCCTGAAAACACCTTAACTTGTAGGATAGTGTTTTTGTGTACTTTAGTTCATTTTTAACCCAAAGGTAAAATTTTTGCTCTATAGCCAATAATCATTTATATTAACCAAACATTTAATATTTATTTGTTCTTTTTTCCAAAAATATCCTTGTTTGATTATTTTCCTACTTCTAGAAAGATAACTCTCAAAATGTTCTTTAAAGGAAGATTTTCAATGGCAAAATCTCTCCAGTTTTCCTAAAATAAATTTATGGTTGTTCCATTATTAGAGGTAATTAAATACTAGGTTGAAAGTCATATTCTCTCAGCAAACTAAAAAACTATTATCTCATTATATTCAGATAACCAATGATGAGAAAATAGATACTGGTAAATAAGACATTTTGGAAGATATTCTGTTTCCATTCTTCACTCCACACTCTCACTCCCAACACTTCAATCTGCTCTTTAGATTTTCCCTTTTCTTTTTGGATTGGCAGGCTTATTCTTATGTTATAAATGTGGATTTATTCTTATTTCTCATTTATGAGTTTTATTGGGATTTCTATGGATCAGAGTCTTAAGAGATTTTTTCAAATTTTAGTTCTTCAAATATACTTCTGATGGTTTATATTTTCCTATGGAACTCTCATTAAATATATGTTGCAAAATCAATCTCTTTTTCATATTTTCCATCTGTTTGTCTCTCTGGTCTTGATCTGTTAGTATTTCTTCAGGTTTATATATAATTTCACAAATAATTTTTCAGTTAACTCTAATCTGTATTAAATTTTTCTATTGTAAATTTTCATGCATGGGCATCTTCTTTGGTAATTTTTAAAATATATAGCCATTTTAATATTCTCATCCTTTTTCTTTCAACATACTTATATTTAATATTTTCTGAGTGACAGAGAATTCCTATTTTTTGAGATTCTGACCAAGCTATCTTCAATTTGTTCTCACTCAGTGTCTTATTTTCATGTTTATTCTATGATATTTTTTTACTCTAATCTCATATATATAAGAGCTTGATTTGTCAGAAAATGTTGAGGCCTATTTCAAAGATGGCTTTCTCCAGAGAGAATTTGCATTTGTTGTTGCCTGAATCTTGGTGGCAATCTCACACTGTTTCCATTTTTAATGAAATCAATGTAATACAAATTCAGGATGCAATCCTTTTATTTTTTAAAAAGCCCTATTTAACACCAAGCTTTCAGTCAGAAAATTTTGTTTGAAATCTTCTAGGGATAGTTTTTATGTTTATTTTATTTGTATACCCTAATACAAGGGCCAATTTTTATACACTTATAAGAGGGTAGCCTTTGTCTTCCCAGTTTTATAAAAGGAGTAGAGGGAGGTGTTCTCTCCTATTAGACTGCCCACATTGGGTGAACCCTGGTCTCAGTCTTGATTGTTTCAGAAACTTTGAGCCTAGGAAAATTGAACTTTTCTTATCTGGCTCAGAAAATAATCTCTGTGTTCAAGGTTGTGCTTAGTTTTGGCCTCTGCATAGTATACTTTTTGTGTATGTGTGCTACTTAATTTACACCTACACTTTCATTTGGAGATTCAGTCAGGATGCCAAATCTGCTGGAAGTGGAAGTCCCTCTTATTTGTCTTTGAAATATTTAAATAATATTTAAATATTGAGTTTTACATGTGTACACTATTAATGTTTTTGCAAGAAATATGTGTGGTGACCTGTAAACTAATTTTGTATTATATTCCTTATGAGTATGAGTGAGTATGGCCAGCTGACTTGTTAGGACTGTCAATTGAATCAAGCTTTATATTATTTTCCCTTTATGTGTGAATAAAGGGAAAATACAGACACACTGCCTCTTAAAGTGGTTTAAAATTCACTTTTTGGTAAAAGTTATCACATTTCTAATGACAGTGAACATGTCAAGAAAAGCAATGGTTCTTAGCATAAAAATAAATTGGGAATAAATAAAATAGTATAATATTAAAAGCAACTATACCTTAAATCCATGATATAAAAATGTTTTTGAGATGAGAGTATAAGCAAACATTTCTAGGAGAAGGGAGAGTGGTGGTGAGCAAAATGAATATTGAGAAGGGGGCTCTAATTAAAAACAACTTAGGAGGTTTTTTTCCCATAATGCATAAACTTGCTTACTCTACATTTTAGATTCTAAAACAATCTTTGAAATGAAGAATGAAAGTAGAAAATGAGAGAGAGACATGAATGCATGAAAAATTTTATTTATCACATTTTCTTTTATAGAAGTTAAAACTTATTAAATTATTTTCCTATTTAAAAATATGCAGTGCATGTATGCTATATAACAAAAATAGTTTAATTCCACAAATCATTATTATTCACCTATGTGAATAGCAAACATCTAATAACTTTTCTCTAAAGAATGAATAAATGATGAATAATGTCCTATATTACTTATAGATATGTACTTGTGCATGTGTGGTTTTGCACCTTTATTTATCTATCTGTTTGTTTTTTCTGGGTTAAAGTTAACACATATATAAATGGACACTCAGACTTAAGAAAACTACTCATTCTTATTTGGTCAGAATAAGTCAAAATAAATAACATCTTTAAAACTAAAATTTACTTACTTGTCAATACCAAATTTGTTGATGCAATAATACAATTCTCCTTGCCCATGATATTTTATATGTTGTTTGACAACTGCACATATATACAATGGAATATTACTCAGCCATAAAAACAAAAGAAATTGAGTTATCTATAGTGAGGTGGATGGACCTAGAGTCTGTCATACAGAGTGAAGTAAGTCAGAAAGAGGAAAAAAAATTACCATATACTAACACATATATAGAATCAAAAAAAAAAAAAAGTTCTGAAGAACCTAGGGCCAAGACAGGAATAAAGATGCAGATGTAGAGAATGGACTTGAGGACATGGGGAGGGGAAAAGATAAGCTGGGATGAAGTGAGAGAGTAGCATTGACATATATACACTACCAAATGTAAAATAGGGAACTAGTGGGAAGTAGTTTCATTGCACAGGGAGATCAGCTTTGTGCTTTTTGACCACCTAGAGGGATGGGATAGGGAGGGTGGAAGGGAGATGTAAGAGGGAAGGGATATGGGGATATATGTATAGCTGATTCACTGTGTTGTACAGCAGAAACTGGCTTAAAATTGTAAAGCAATTATACTCCAATAAAGATGTTAAAAAAAAATACATGACTTCATCAAGTTAAATCCATGAACCTTTGCTGTCAGTTTCACAAATAGCTGACAGTGTTTCACAATGTGAAATTTCCTCGTCCAAAGTAGACTGTAACATAGGGAATGGTAAGTTTTTTAGGTCATTTGTTGACAAAAATGGACCATGCTGGAAATAAATATGGTCCATGTATCCAATAATACTCAACTGACCTTTAATCAAATTTACACCATTGGAAGAAGGTACTGTATCATTAGTAAATGAATTGAACTCTGTTTATACACTGATCTGAATGTATTTAGTAGAGATGGAATTAAATAAAATCTATTCTTTTAAATCTTGAATTTACTCAACTTTTTCAAGTATGTAAATCCAGAATATAAATTGTTGAATGCAATGGAGCTACAGAAGAGCTACATAATAAAACAGTTTACAAAGATAATGTACTCTGAACTTATATGAATACTTGGTCATTCAATGCATTGTTTAATATATATTTTATTGAAATGTTTATGAATAAAATTAGGAGATCATGGCACATTCTTTATTCATCCATTGATTTAAAAAACAATCATTTACAATTCATACATAGAAATAACTAATCTGACTTCATCATCTATGTATTAATGGTCTAAACTTCAAGTTCTTGATTCCTTAATTCAATTTTGCAGGACAAGTTTTTTCATCATTATCTACAACTTCTTTTGTGTTAGAAGCTATAATTCAGATAATAGCTTTTGTTTACTTCATATTACTAAAATTAAAACCTGCTTATGCCAACAAATTTGACAACCTAGCAGAGATGTACAAGTTTTAAAAACACAGCCTACCAAAACTGAGTCAAGAAGAAACAGGTAATTTGAACCCACCAATTACTAGAAATGAACTAGAATCTGTGAAAACAAAACAAAACAAAAGTTCCTGTAAAGAAAAGTCCAGGACTAGAAGGCCTCACAGTGCATTTCTACCAAACATATATAAAAGAACTTATACCTTCTTTTCAAACTATTTTAAAAAATTGAAGAAGAGGAAACACTCCCAAATTCATTCTATGAGGCAACCTGATAACCCTGATATCAAAACCAGACAAAGACACTACAAAAAATATTTCAGGTCAATGTTTTTGATGACTATGTATGCAAAAATCTTCAAGAAACTATTAGCAAACCAAGCCCAACAATTCATAAAAATGATCATACACCATGATCAAGTTGGATTCATTACAGGGTCACAAGAATGGTTCAACATATGCAAATCAAACAATGTGATACACCACATTAACAAAGGGAAAGACAAAAACTTCATGATCTTCTCAATAGACAGAGAAAAAGCATTTGACAAATTCAACATCCATTCATGATAAAAAATTCTCACCAAAGTGAGTATAGAGGTAATATACCTCAACATAATAAAGGCCATTTATGACAAACCCACAGCTAACATAGTACTCAATGGTGAAAAGTTGAAAACCTTTCCTCTAATTCACAAACAAGACAATGGTGCTCTCTCACTATTTCTATTCAACATAATATTGGCAAACTTAGCCACAGCAATCAGACAAGAAAAAAATAAAAAAATGAAACATACCTAAATTGGAAGGAAAGAAGTAAAACTGTCAGTATGGAAGGGTGACATGATACTCTATATAGAGAAACCTAAAATCTCCACACAAAAACTATTAAAACTAATAAATGAGTTCAGCAAGGTAGCAGGATACAATGTTAATATATAGAACTTCATTGTGCTTTTTTACACTAATAATGAAATATCAGAAAGAGAAAGTAGGGGTTTCCCTGGTGGTGCAGCAGTTGGGAGTCTGCCTGCTAATGCAGGGGACATGGGTTCAAGCCCTGGTCTGGGAGAATCCCACATGCCACGGAGCAGCTAGTCTCGTGCACCACAACTGCTGAGCCTGCACTCTAGAGCCCGCGTTCCACAAAAAGAGAAGCCACAGCACTGCAACGAAGAGTAGCCCCCACTCTCTGTAACTAGAGAAAGCCTGCACGCAGCAAAGAAGACACAACACAGCCAAAAATAAAATAAAAATTAAAAAAAAAGAGGAAAGAGAAAGTAAAAAATCAATCCTGTTAAAACCATGTCAAAAAACAAATACCTAGGAATAAACTTAACCAAGGAGGTGAAAGACCTCCTTGATTAACACTATAAAACACTGATAAAGGAAACTGAAGGTGACTCAAATAGATATGTCTCATGCTCTTGGATTGGAAGAATTAGTGTTGTTAAAGTGGTCATACTAGCCAAAGCAATCTACAAATTTAATGCAATCCCCATCAAAATATCCATGACATTTTTCAGAGAGCTAAAACAAATAATCTTTAAATTTATATGGAACTACAAAAGACCCAGAACTTTCAAATCAACCCTGTGAAAAAAGAACAAAGGTGGAGGCATAACACATCCAGACATCAGACCGTATTACAAAGTTACAGTAATCAAACAGCATGGCATTGGCACAAAAACAGACATATAGATCAATGGAAAACTATAGAGAGCCAAGATATAAACCCATGCAGTTAAGGTCAATTAATATATGACAAAAAAGGCAAGAATATACAATGAAGAAAAGACAGTCTCTTCAACAAGTGGTGTTTGAAAATCTGGATAGCTACACATAAATCAATGAAATTAGAACACTTGCTTACACCATATATAAAAACAAACTCCAATAGGTTAAAGAGCTGAATGTAAGACATGACACCATAAAACTCTTAGAAGAGAACATAGGTAAAACATTCTCTGACATAAATCATAGCAATGATTTTTTAGATCAATTTCCCAAGGTAAAAGAAATAAAATCTAAGATAAACAAATGGGATTTAATCAAACTTAAAAGATTTTGCACAGCGAACAATCAACAAAATGAAAAGACAACTCACAGAATGGGAGAAAACATTTGCAAATGATATGATCAACAAAGAGTTAATATCCAAATCACAAAAGCAGTTCATACAACTCAGTATTGAAAAAAACAGCTTATACCACTCAATATCCCAAAATGGGCAGACCAAGGGGTGGAGTAAAGATGGTGGTGTAGGAGGATGCAGAGTACTTCTCCTCACAATTAGGGCAGCTACCAGATGATGGTGGGGGACCTCAACATCCAATAGTATGGGAGAAACCCCCAAGAGACGTGGTAGGATGTGGGGGGGGGATGAATGGGGAAGAGAAGTGGAGGCTGGATGAGACCAGTGCCCTTGAAGGGTGGCTGGGAGAAAGGAGGTGTTGCCATGCCTGGAAGGACTATCATTTGTTTGGAGGATTGGGGGAGGAATGTAGCTAGTATTTGCCCTGCCCACTCGGGACCCAGGAAGACTGCTGGGATCCTGGGCTTGGTCCTTCACTGTCTGAGGTCGCCACCAGCAGTGTGGTTCCTAGGGGTATGGGGGAAGAAGAGTAGAGGCGAACAGGGAGGGACCCTCTGGAATGTGGCAAGCATTTTCCTTGTCCACTCAGGCCCCAGAGAGCCTGCTGAGGTCCCTGGCCTGATCAGCTGCACTCTAAGGCTGGAGGAATTCTGAGGCCCTTCAGGTTGCACTAAGCCTAAGCCCTGCTCCCCACACCCCCACAGTCTTTTCTGGCTGTGTGAGTCCTAAGCCTAGACCCTGCCCCCACCTAAATCGCACTTCTGCCTAAGCCCCACACCCACTAAGCCTCAGCCACCCACAGCCAAGGCCTTTTCTGGCCTTTTGGGTTTTTTTCTTTTCTGCTCTTGTGGTTCTGTTTTACTTTCCCATTGTTTCATTTATGTTTTTATTTTTTCAAACATATATGTTAATTTTCTAATCTTATTTCATTTTTTATTGTTATTGTTCCACTTTTTTTTTCTGCCACCCCATGTGGCTTGCAGGATGTTTGTTCACGATATGGGGGGTGGCCCTGAGCTCCTAGGGTGGTCACAACAGAGTCTGAACCACTGGATTAATAGAGACTCTCAGACCCCGGGAATAACCATCAGAGTGAAGTCTCCTGGAGGTCCTCATCTCGGCACCAAGACCTGGATCTACCCAAAAGAACAGTCTACAAACTCCAGTGCTGGAAGCCTCAGGCCAAACAAGCAGTAAGACAGGAACATAGTCACACCTATCAAAAAAAAAAAATGAGAAAACAAAAAAAAATATGTTACAGATGAAGGAGAAAGGGAAAAACTACAAGAACAAATAACTGAAGAGGAAATAGGCAAAAAGAATTCAGAGTAAAGATAGTAAAGATGACACAAAATCTCAGATATAAAATGGAGGCAAGGATCAAGAAAATACAAGGAATGTTTAACAGAGACCTAGAAGAACTAAGGAACAAACAAACAGAGACGAACAACACAATAATTGAAATGAAAAAATACTCTAGAAGGAATCAATAACAAAATAACTGTGGTGGAAGAAAGAATAAGTGAGCTGGAAGATAGAACGGTGGAAATAACTGCCAAGGAGCAGAATAAAGAAAAAAGAATGAAAAGAATTGAAGACAGTCTTAGAGACTTCTTGGGCAACATTAGATGCACCAGCATTTGAATTATAGTGGTCCCAGAAGAAGAAGAGAAAAAGAAAGGGTCTGTGAAAATATTCAAAGAGATTATAGTTGAAAACTTCCCTAACATGGGAAAGGAAGTAGCCACCTAGGTCCAGGAAGCATAAAAAGTCCCATATGGGATAAACCCTAGGAGAAACACAGCAAGACACATGTTAATCAAAATAATAAAAATTAAATTCAGAGAAAAAATATTAAAAGTAACAAGGGAAAAGTGAAATAATATACAAGGGAATCCCCATAAGGTTATCAGCTGATTTTTCAGCATAAACTGTGCAGGTTAGAAAGGAATGGCAGGAAATATTTCAAGTGATGTAAGGGAAAAGCCTACAACCAAGATTACTCCACCCAGCAAGGATCTCATTCAGATTCAATGGAGGAATCAAAAGGTTTACAGACAAGCAAAAGTTAAGAGCACCACCAAACCAGCTTTGCAACAAATGCTAAAGGAACTTCTCTAGGTGGGTAAAAGAAATGGAGAAAAAGACCCACAAAAACAAAACAAAATAATTAAGAATATGTTAATAGGAACATACATATTGATAATTATCTTAAATGTAAACAGATTCAGTGCTCCAACCAAAAGACACAGACTGTCCAAATGGATACAAAAACAAGATCCGTATATATGCTGTCTACAAGAGACCCATTTCAGACCTACAGACACATACAGACTGAAAGTGAGGGGATGGGAAAAAATTTCCATGGAAACGGAAATCAAAAGAAAGTGGGAGTAGCAATACCTATATCAGATAATAATAGACTTTAAAATGAAGACTGTTACAAGAGATAAGGAAGGACACTACAAATGATCAAGTGATCAATCCAAGGAGAAGAAGATATGAAAATTTTAAATACATACACACCCAATATAGGAGCAACTCAATACATAATGCAAATGCTAACAGCCATAAAAGGGGAAATTGACAGTAACAATATTAGGGGTCTTTATTACCCTACTTAAACCAATGGACAGATCATCTAGACAGAAAATATATAAGGAAACACAAGCTTTAAATGATACAATAGACCAGATAGAATTAATTGATATTTATAGGGCATCTACCCAAAAGTGGCAGAACACACTTCCTTCTCAATATCACATGGAACATTCTGCAGGATAGATCAGACCTTGGCTCACAAATCAATCCTCAGAAAATGTAAGAAAATTGAAATCAATTCAAGCATAATTTCTAACCACAACACTGCGAGAAGAGAAATCAATTACAGGAAAAAATAACTGAAAAGACACAAGCAATGCAGTGCTAAATACCCAACAGATCACTGCAGATATCAAAGAGGAAATTAAAAAATACATAGAAACAAATGACAACAAAAACATGATGACCCAAAACCTATGGAATGCAGCAAAAGCCGTTCTAAGAGGGAAGTATATAGCAATTCAATCTCACCTCTAGAAGCGAGAAAAATCTCAATCTAACCTTACACCGAAAGCAACTAGAGAAAGAAGAAGAAAAACAACAACAAATATGTCAGTAAAGGAGAGAAATCATAAAGATCAGAGCAGAAATAAATGAAATAGAAATGAAGAAAACAATAGCAAAAATCAATATAGCTAAAAATTGTTTCTTTGAGAAGATAAACAATATTGATAAACCTTTAGCCAGACTCATCAGGAAAAAAAGGGAGAGGATACACATCAATAAAATTAGAAGTGAAAAAGAAGAAATTACAACTGACACCTCAGCAATACAAAGGATTATAAGAGACTACTACAAGCAACTATATGTCAATGAAATGGACAACCACAAAGAAGTGAACAAATTCTTGGAGAGATACAATTTTCCAAGACTGAACCAGGAAGAATTAGAAAATATAGACAGACCTATCACAAGTTATGAAATTGAAAATGTAATTTTAAATCTTCCAATAAACCAAAGTCCAGGACCAGATGGCTTCACAGGGGAATTCTATCAAACATTTAGAGAAGAGCTTACACTCATCCTTCTCAAAATCTTCCAAAAAATTGCAGAGGGAGGAACACTTCAAATTCGTTGTATGAGTCCACCATCACCCTGATACTAAAACCAGACAAGGATATCACACACAAAAAAGAAAATTACAGACCAATATCACTGATGAACATAGACACAAAATTTCTCAAGAAAATACTAGCAAACAGAATCCAACAGCATATTAAAAGGATCATACATCATGACCAAGTGGGATTTGTCCTAGGAATGCAAGGATTCTTCAATATGCACAAATCAATTAATGTGATACACCATACTAACAAACTGAAGAATAAAAACCGTATGATCATCTCAATAGATGCAGAAAAAGCTTTTGGCAAAATTCAACAGTCATTTATGATAAAAAGCTCTCCAGAAAATAGGCATAAAGGGAACCAGCTTCAACACAATAAAGGCCATATATGACAAACCCACAGCAAACATCATTCTCAATGGTGAAAAACTGAAAGCATTTCCTCTAAGATCAGGAACAAAACAAGGATGTCCACTTTTGTCACTCTTATTCAACATAGTTCTGAAATCCTAGCCACGGCAATCAGAGAAGAAAAAGAAATAAAAGAATACAAATTGGAAAAGAAGAAGAAAAACTGTCACTGTTTGCAAATGACATGATACTAGGCATAGAAAATCCTAAAGATGCCACCAGAAAACTACTAGAGCTAATCAATGAATTTGGTAAATAGCAGGAAAAAAATTAATGCACAGGAATCTCTTGCATTCCTATACACTAACAGCAAAGGATCAGAAAGAAAAATTAAGGAAACAATCCCATTTACCTTTGAAACAAAAAGAATAAAATACCTAGGAATAAACCTAGCTGAGGAGGTAAAATATCTGTACTCAGAAAACTATAAAACACGGGTAAAAGATATCAAAGATGACACAAACAGATGGAGAGATATACCATGATCTTGGATTGTTAGATCAACATTGTGAAAATAATTATAATACCCAAAGAAATCTACAGATTCTATGCAATCCCTATCAAATTATCAATGGCATTCTTCACACAATTAGAACAAAAAATTTTACATTTTGTATGGAAACACAAAAGACCTCAAATAGCCAAAGCAATCTTGAGAAAGAAAAAAGGAGCTGGAGAAATCAGGCTTCCTGACTTTAGACTATACTACAAAGCTACAGTAATCAAGACAGTATGGTACTGGCAAAACAGAAATTTAGATCACAGGTACAAGATAGAAAGCCCAGAGATAAATCCATGCACTTATGGTCACCTAATTTATGACAAAGGAGGCAAGAACACACAATGGAGAAAAGACAGTCTCTTCAATAAGTGATGCTGGGAAAACTGGACAGCTATATGTAAAAAATTGAAATTAGAATGCTTCCAAACACCATACACAAAAATATACTCAAGATGGATTAAAGACCTAAATGTAAGGCCAGACACTATAAAACTCTTGGAGGAAAACATAGGAAAATCACGGTTTGACAGAAACCACACAAAGACTTTTTTGACTCACTTCCTAAAATAATGAAAATAAAAACAAAAATAAATAGGACCTAATAAAACTTAAAAGCTTTTGCACAGCAAAGGAAACAATAAACAAGATGAAAAGACAACCCTCAGAATGGGAGAAAATATTTGCAAACAAAGCAATGGAGAAAGGATTAATCTCCAAAATATACAAACAACTCATGCAGCTCAATATCAAGAAAACAAACAACCCAATCAAAAAATGGACAGAAGGCCTAAATAGACATTTCTCCAAGGCAGACATACAGATATCCAATGGTTCCATGAAACTATGCTCAACATCACTAATTCTTAGAGAAATGTAAATCAAAACTACAATGAGGTATCACCTCACATCAGCAGAATGTCTTTCATCAAAATGTTTACATACAATAAATGCTGAAGAGGATGTGGATAAAAGGGAACCCTTACACACTGTTGGTGCAAATGTGAATTGGTGCACCCACTATGGAAAACAATATGATGTTCTTTAAAAAACTAAAAATAGAGCTACCATATGATTAAGCAATTCTACTCCTGGTCATATATCCTGAAAATATGAAAACTAATTGAAAAAATTCATGCAGCCCAGTGTTCATAGCTGCACGATCTACAGTAGCTAAGATTTAGAAACAACTCAAGTGCCCATCAACAGACAATTGGTTTAAGAAGATGTGTGTATTTTACTCAGACATAAAAATGAGTGAAATATTGCCATTTGCAGTAACATGGATGAACCTAGAGAATATCATACTAAGTGAAGTAAGTCAGACTGAGAAAGACAAATATTATATGATATCACTTATATGTGGAATCTAAAAAATAATAAATATGAACCCATATACAAAACAGAAGCTGACTCACAGGCATAGAAAACAAATTTATGATTACCAAATGGGAGAGGTGGGGAGGGACAAATTAGGAGTATGGGTTTGAGAGAAACAAACAACTTCACATAAAATAGATAAGCAATAAAGATTTACTGTATAGCACAGGGAATTATAGTCAATATCTTGTAAAATCCTATTATGGAATATAATCTGTCAAAACCCTAAAATCGTTATGCTCTATACATGAAACTAATGCAATATTGTAAATCAACTGTACTTCAATAAATTTTTTTAATTAAAAAACCTTCTCTATTATCTTTGTTGAAGACTGCTTTAAAGAAGTGAGAATGTCTTTATCAGTGTAAAATGGCACTGATTTTAAGTCTAAGAAAGTCTAAGAAAATAATGGTTAGGTCATGTTCTATTATTTCAATGTAAATATTGCACTGAATTTAAGAAATTTTGTACATAAACATTCATTAAAATTAACAAACCCTGACAAAATGCACATTGTTCACCAAAATTTGTGGTTTAGAATGATCTATTATAAAAACTTTTGGGTTTTATAATAGATGGTTTCCTTTACATGAAAACCATCTATTATAAAATTATTATAAAATCTATTTAAAATAACTTCTATTATAAAATTATATTATTTTATAATATAATTATTTTATAATTATATAAAATTATAATATAATATAATTATATAATATATAATATTATATTATAATATATATAATGTAATAATTATATATATTATAATAGATGGTTTCCTTTACGTGGATATGATTATAATACTCTGTAAGTGCATACTGCTTTGGAATGAAAATTAATTTTAAAATATAGAATGTGATATTTCATGTCTAATATGGGCTATAGTGGCAGCGGGTATACATTAGTAATGGGTTTTGAGCCCAGTTTTTAGAAAAGTGCCATCTTCCTCATAACTTAGGACATCTGGTCTTAGACATACTACTAATCCTCCATGGGAAGAACTGCCATGGAGAGAAATTACAATGACAAGAAGAAAAAAACCCTGATAGATTAGGTTATGCTGAGAAGGAAACTATAATGTAGGCCGTTGAGCATGGCTCAGGAGAAAAAATCTGTCAATCAACCATAGACTTTCCCTCTTGGCAAGGTCATTTGAGTACGGTTTAACTTTTTAAAAACAGTTGCTTTTTGGGCTTCCCTGATGGTGCAGTGGTTGTGAGTCTGCCTGCCGATGCATGGGACACGGGTTCGTGCCCTGGTCTGGGAAGATCCCACATGCTGCGGAGTGGCTGGACCCCTGAGCCGTGGCCGCTGAGCCTGCGTGTCCAGAGCCTGTGCTCTGCAACGGGAGAGGCCACAACAGTGCGAGGCCCGCATACCACAAAAAGAAAAAAAAAAAAAAGTTGCTTTTTAAAAATAACAAAGCAAAGAAATAAGTCCATCAGAAAGATTGGGCTGTATAGCAGATATTAGAAAAAAAGAAAATAGACTCTCTGATGTGCAGGAGAGGCTGTATTTAAGATAATAACTCAATTTTAGGCTTCATCTACTGTGGGAACTGATTATGTGTAGATCCTCCAGTCTTGGTAAAAAATCTAGGTAATCACAGCTTGGGTGTCAGGGGCTACAGCCCCAATTCCCAGAGCAATTATTTTAATAACAAAAGCTACACAGAGTATTATATAGCACCAATAGAAAGCCACAACTCATTGGATCAATATAAAATAATATGACTGTAAAAGTTTTTTTTTTTTTTTTTTAGCTTTGAGAGGTGTGTTTCATAAAACATTAACAAAAACAGTAAAACACACCATAGACACTAGCCTATCTAATTTAATAGTCAGGGCTTATAATTAGGATGGCCAAGGTAGGACTGAACAAATATCCTCTTCCCCCTTGGGAAAGGTGAAATACACTATGAAAATTTATTTCACTATGTCATTGCGATTCTTTTTCCTTAGCCTTTTTCTACCACTATCTTCATTGACATGTGGCCCTTCATGTAGAAATATGCTGCATTTCTAAATTTTTGAAATATCTTGAACATTGACATTGTTTGATTAATGAGCTCATTGTTATTCATTCTAGTTAGATCTTGATGAAAAAACTGTCCTTTTCTTAACTTCAGCAATGACTCACTATTTTTAAGGTTACTATTGAGGCACTCAAATGAGACACTGTGCAAGTTCTCAGACAACTTTATAAAGCAGAACCTCAGAACTCTGAGCTTCTAATCAGCAATCCTTTTTATTCAACAAAAACATTTGCTATATAGCCAAAAGTTATAAGAAATTTTACTGTTTTTATTTAATCAATCTACATAATAAAGTTGGTCTTCTAAATTTGACATTATATCATCATTACAATGAATACACTGTTACATCACAGTATCCCAAATTCATATGTCTCACATATACTTATTATGCTCATTATACCTTCAGTGACATTCTACCTTTAATCACTATATTTAAGAAGAAGAGGTTAGTGTAATTCCTTACTGTGTCACATAGTAGTTTGAGTGTACTAACTAGTTTATGTAACTATTTTATGTGAGTTATAGCTAAATATAATTTGATGTTTTTGTTTGGGTGAAACCAAGGTAAACTAGAGAAAGTTAGTATAACATCTCCATGATGGAAATTTACCTAGCTTAGTCAAAAAGAAGAGAACCTGAAAATGTTTTCACTGTTATGGTCACATCTACTTTCCTGCAACCTGATGGAAACATTAAGATTTCAATTTCATTTTATATTTGTAAGTTGAACAAAATGTGCTTTGTTATTATTTATTTTCCTGTATTGCTTACATCATTAATTATTCAGTGAAGCAATAGAATTTACTTAATAACTGCCAAGGTTTTATTCTGAACTTGCTCTGGACAGGGGCGTATCAATTCATTTACTTTTTCTTTCTACATATCTCTGTATATACATTGTTGCCATCAAATTGATCAAGAAACCATAGCATCGATTGGTAAGGTGGCCAAATTAACTGCAGTATTTTCATATGGACATAGCTAATGAACTTTTCACAGAAATGTTATGACTTAGTGACTTTGATCTAAAGGCAACTTAAATATAAACAAGACTGTTGGTATTAATTTACTACAATTGGTCAATTATCTTCAAATTTGCTTATGTGAATATATTTTCTAGTATAATGTAGTTTCTGCAAAACAAAGTATGATTTAATTTTATACTTCATTTTAAATGTAAAATAATAACTTTCTTATAAGCATCCTGATACAGAGAGAACACTGGAAAACATACTGGAAATTAACATAATTATATCAAGAGTTCCCTAGTGGTCAAAAGCATTAGTGCACAAATTGCATTATGAATATGCAAATCTAGTATTTTTAATTTAGGTCATTTGTCACTGGTATTAGAAATTACAAGTCACTGCTGCTGACTACTTTTGAAAGAGTATCAGATGACTGGTAATTTAATTCAAAAGAACATTTTGGTTCATCAACATTCTATCCAAAATATATAAGATCCATTAATAGGAAAATAGTAAGTTCTTTAAATGTTTGAGTACAGAATTCTCTTAAAAAGATATATATTGGGCCTGAGTAATAATAGCTTCTTCTAAGGGAAAGCTTATTTATTTACACACCTTGCTAAGAATTCTACATTCATTCACAATTCAACACATAATGTGTTGTTATTGTGAATCCAAATTTTATATTCTTAAACACTATAGCATCTTCTCCACCCCACAGAGGTCTAACATTATCAATAAAGCTTTGAAATGTCATATTGGAAATTATTTCAAATTAGGAAAGGAAGAATCAGATACATGTGCAGATATTATTTATAGTTTTTAAGAATTCCCAATTTCTTAAATATCATAACAGTGTATTGACACAGTGGACTATGTTTGAGATGATTGGTCAAAGTTTTAAACAGTCTTCAACCCCCTCTGAATTTATTTGAAAAGTAAACTTTAAATACATATAATTAGTGGACAAAATGTACATATATTTTCTATATATAATTTTCATTTTTCAGTTAATTGCAAAATTAATGTAGACTTTGTATATTACAATACAAATTTTATTTTTAAACATTCTTGGAAATTTCAAGACATTTCAAGAAATTCTTCTGAAGAGTAGACAGACCCAGATTTAGAAGAATTACATTCTTTTACTGTAAGAGGTCTATAAAAGTTACTAGTATTTCCCGTCTAAAGGCAGGGATTGTATAAGAAAAAAATTTGGAGAGGGAGTCTTTGGTAGTTAAAATGCAGAGAAGATGATTAGAAGCCTTCATTCCTAACACTATCACTACAATTGTGTTAAGAGTTGAGTTAAGAACACACAATATTTTTCCCCAAGAAATGTGACTGCAATTGTGGCAAAAATCCTGGAGAGTGGAATAAGACAGCCAATAACCCTTCCTTATCCCTCTCACTCTGCCAGTCTTCAAAAGTTTATCCTTTTATTTTGAATTTAGAAACTACCACAAGTGAATAGATATTACATGACCACATAGTTTTCCTAACTGAATCATCTATACACACATTTAGAACTCTCCTTAAACCTTTGGACATCTGCACTTAGGTCACATGTACAAAAGCCAAATTTAATCCTTATATTATTATCCTATAGAGAAATGTACTGAATTCCTAGTTGTAACTGCAAAGGTATTGTGTTACGTTAGACAAAATCAGAGTTAAATTTAATGTTCTGTATTTATTTGTAACCATGCTGACAGTAAACTTTGCAAATGTGATGAATAAAATTTAGGTGACTCAGGGCACTTGGATAAAAATTAAAATGCATGAATCAGAAATTAATGTTTAAAAATTACACACAATTTTCCAGGGAAACATCCTAGACTATATAAATATTATTTTGATAAATCGAGAATCACTAGATTCATATTTTTCTATACTTAATTTTATTTCTAATGTCACATAATAAAAATATGGTATTTAGAAGATTAAAGATTTGTATGCATTTAATTCTCTAACAGGACTACTAAAATGTGAACAGATGGTAAACTCAAATCTTAATTGAAAAACAGATCTTATAAGAAATAATTAGGAAAATATTTATGTTAAATATACTTATGTCACTTTTCTAAATATTAGTTTATGAAAATATCTTTAATATTAAATGGGTTATCATTTTACATGACCTTGCTTAAACAGAGAATGTTTATTTATATATAGAGAGATTGGTAATTATCAAATGAAATGGGTACAATTATGTTTATGGTAATCATTTAATATTACTTAATAATCTCCACAGATTGGAGCTACCAATCCAATTATTACATTTCCTCCTGCCTAAAGGTCATAGCAAAGTATTTCTTCTCTGTGTCTTTTGTGGGGCAGAAGCTGATCAAGCTTTATAGATATACATTCTTCAGTCGCATTTTCATTAGCTCTGGAATTGTTTCACAGATAAGAACTAACAGAAGTGATATAGAAGTGAAATGTATTCTTCTTAATCTTCATACGTCCTGTGAGGGGAAGTAGCTCACTGTTGCCTTAGTTGACATATAATACCACCATGATAAAAGGCTATGATAATGCTATTTTAATAACAAAACAGTCAAAAAGGAGAGAGTTACCAGGGATAAAGAAATAAATAAAAACAGGGGTAATAGAATAAAAAAATAGACTAAAGTATCATTTAGGCATTAAAAAAAAGGGTGATAGACAATGTATAAAGTTTGTTCTTGAGATCTGAATTGCAATTTTATAAACATCAGCTCCTGACAGCAATATCTCAGTAACTAATAAATGAGAACCTTGTAATTAAATAGGCTGAGTACTTGGGAAAACAGAATGCTTCCACCACAACTCCACCTAAACAAAGACGTTTCAGGTAGGGTGGAGCTGTAGGAAAGAGGATGACTACATATAAAACTGCCATTGAATATGAGTCTGGTGTTTGTGTCCTGTGTGGCTTCAGTTATCGTATCTTAATACTTTGTTGTTTTCAAACAAAATACACATTGTCAAAAGACTAATTAGGATAGTAGTCATCTACAGATTAATTTTTGGATTGTGGGAGAGTAAGAGCATCACCTAATCATATAGAACATTTTTTAGTTAATTGTTCAAAATATACAATAGTATTAACTACTAGGTCTCCAGAACTCAATTCAGGTTTTTGAGCTAAGAGTACATAATATGATCATGTTTCTTTAAAAGTCATTCAGTATTACAGTACAAAAGTTGAGATATCCATGTTTTATCTTGATGGGTACTTCCATTATACTTTAGTCACCCATATTACATTCTGAAACCTTTGGCACAATCAAAATTCATCATTAGGTACAGTCCCCCTCAAACGAAGGCAGTACCAAGTTTAATTGCACATTCATTTAAATACCCTCATGAATCTTAGTGTCCTTGGAGATAACAGTAGATTTATTTTACAAATACAAAAACTGAGGGTCAAATAATTTGAGTAATTGTTCAGCATCACATTAGTCAATTGTAAGATGAGAACTAGAAAACAGATCACATTGTCAGCCCATTTTTATCTTAAAAAATTTTATTTTAAGATAAAAAATTTATCTTAAAATAACTTGCTCAAATGTAAGCTCTGCAAGGCAGGGAGACTATGTGTGTTTCTTTGCTGTACTCCATATCCTTAGACAATATTTGAAATATAGTGATGCTCAATAAATATTTGTTTAAAGATTGTATGGAGGTTGATATTCAAGATAAGAATTTTTGTCAAAACAAGATTTGTTTACAAAAAAAAAAGAACAGTGACAATAATTTCCTTTGTTTTTGCATGGAGGCAATTGTTTTTTAATTCATAAATTTATTATTTGTTAATAAATCTGGCAGCCATAGCTGTTAATTTTTCAACCACGCATATGAGACCAAGAAGTACCAGAGCTCTTCCACTGACTTGACATTGAGATGGAGGCAATTCTTACATAGCTGTTCTGAAAGAGCTTAAAAATATGTGTCACCTACAAATTGGCACTTGCCATATACTGCTACAAGGATTAAATTATGAGCCACTGCAGCTGCTGACCTTCAACATCCCCCTGAAATGAGTTCAGGGTGGAGATCAGGAATGAGGCAACCTATGTTCTGGGAAAAACTGGCAAAACAGGTCTCCAGATAGTTAGATATTTTCAGGAGACAATTTTATGAGCCCAATTCTTGCATCTCCTCATATCTAGAAAAGCACTAAAATTCTTCATGGTGACGTTTGTTCCTCATGACTAGCAGTAACCTTCATGAGATCACCAAAAACCTTCTGCAAAAAATATATGCTTGATTGCATGTACTTCCACTTCACCAAAATCACATATATACTGATCTTCCCCCCTACTTATTTGGAGCAGTTTCCCAGAGCTATCTGAAATGCTGTCTCCTGGGTTATAGTCCTCATTTTGCTCCAAATAAAAATTAACTCACAACTCTCACACTGTGCATTATTTTTTCAGTTGACAGATTTGGCGACCAATGAAGGGAAAGAGAATAGACTTCTCTCCATCTGAACTCTACAAAGAACTAGAACTTTGGTACCAGCAGAGGTCCCTTGCAGCTGTTCACTCCCTGTGGAGTCCAGATGAATTTGGGTGAGTCTCCCCTGGTTCTCTGATCTCCCATATTGGTTGATGATCCTAAGTTTTATTTGGCTGAATATAACAGGTACTTGTCCCTCCAGTTGAAAGATACTGAGGATCAGTTGAAAGATACTGGGGAATTCCCACACAGTTGAAAAGTGCTGGAGGGGTGCTCAGTTGAAAGATGTTGGGGTTTGCTCAGTTGAAGAAAACTGAGTGGTATGGGCTAGTGGTTAAGCATGAGGCTGATCTGATACTTTTCAGTTCGGCTGCCAGGGGTTTTAAAGTCAGAGTCCTCATACCATACAGTGGTCCCATAGGGAAACCCACTCATTAATTAAAACTCTTACTCATCTGGGGGTCACATATAAAAGTTGTCCATTCAGCAATCCGAGCACCTGCTCTGGCCTTAGACCACTAAAGGTAGAAACTGAGACACATGAGAGGGATGAAATGACTCTAGGGTGATGCATAGAGGAGTTAAGCTCACAAGCAGCACAGTGACCCACCACACAATTTCACTAGTAAATTTTATCCCTGACAAATTCAACTTAAAATGGGAAATAGAGTCTCTCAAACAGAGAAAAGAGGGGTGTCAGAAAACCAACCTCCAGCCTCCAGCTAACACCCCAGCCAGATTCATATACAGTACATATGAAGCTCATACTTGCAAGTACCTACTTAAATGGGGAAATTATACTAAAGTATATCTCGGTCTCATATGGCCAAATTGGGTTTCTTTTGATATTCAAAAATTCATATTTTTACACACACAGTTAGAAAAAGCTGGCTGTATCATTAAACAGACTGAATGGAATATTTACTTTGATTGGTATTTAGGAGCTTCTAAAAGAGGAAATGCTAGAGTAACTTCTTTGCAGGAAAACAATAAGAAATTGCTTGAAACTATATCAGAACTAGAAAAGGTCACTAGCACTGACTCTGTCTCTCCGTCTGCTCCTCCCACATATCCTCTTCTACCTGAACTGCCTGGCCCATATGCTATATCTTTTTCTCTTCCAATTCTTCTACCTCCTGCTATTCTCCCTTCCCCAGCAAAGGAGGATAAAAAATCATAAATAAATTTAGCTCATTTTAAGGAGAACCCTATTACAGGGAGAGGTGAACAATCCTTGGTGCTTACATGCACACTCTGGACCTGAGCAGAACTTAGAGCCTTGGCTAAGGAATTTCCCAGTCCAAGTCAGGATCCATTGGGATTTGCTAAGGGATTTGAGTTAACCATCTGAACCTACAAGCTCAGGTTTTCAGATCTATATCACTTATCTATCTATTAATTTCTGAAAGCAAAGCAAGGGAATGGATAGAGAAAGCATAGTCCACAGGCTTACAATGAATGGAAGGAATTAGCTTAGAAAGTACTTGAACTTATCCTAGAAAAATTTCCAAAAACCATAGACTGGATAAAAATTCAACAGTGCAAAACCGGATGAATCAATTCTGGACTATTATGAAAGCTTTGAAAAACCTTTTAAGCAGTATTCTGGCTTGATGCCTGAATTATTCTCTAACCTGTAAGTTAAGAAGGAGAAACCTAGAAAGAAAAATGGATTTTAGACAGGAATTTCGAGTTAAACAAGAATAGGGCTGCTCCAAGGGAACATGGGGAGTCTTTCCCCTTCTCATCTCTAACACCCTGGGAAAAGTAAAAATGATTATACAAGGAGAAACAATTAAAGCTCTAATAGATACAGGGGCCACCTTTTCAGTTTTGAACACTACCAAAATTAAAGGCTTTCTCCCTCAGAGTAAAACATCAGTACAGAGGGTAGGGGTTTCTAATACACCTTTTAAGGCTCTTAAATCATTACCTTTAGAATTCTACTTAGGGGAACTTAAAGGAAGACACTCTTTTTTTCTAGTAGAAAGTGCTCCTGTTTACCTGATAGGTAGAGACCTATTAGAAGATTATGAAGCTCATATTTCCTTTACTCCTAAGGGAGAAATGTTTCTAGATCTAAAGGATCAGACTTCCTTCATCATATAATGTTTGTGACCCATGATGAGGATGCCACTGAACAAGAAAAATTGCTAGGCTCAGTACCTAAAGAATAAAGGGCACTTGATTCTACTGACATTGGAAGGATACATTCTGCATCACCCATCAGAATTCCTATAGATAAGGATAAGACCCTGCTTATCATTAATTAAGGTAGGAGGCCATAGAAGGAATAAAACCATTAATGTCAGCTTACATTGAGAAAGATCTTATTGTGCCTTCCACCAGCCCTTATAACACTCCCATTTTGCAGGTTAAAAAAACAGATGGTAAGGGTTGGAGATTCGTACTGAGCTTGAGATCTATCAATGCTATTATCCCTCAACATTTTGTAGTACCAACACCCCATATCTTACTGTCTTATTTTCCTAAAAACAGTGACTTTTCTGTGACAAATCTCTGTCGCACGTTTTTTAGTATCCCTGTACTTCCTGACAATCAGTATCTTTTTGCCTTGGAATGAAAACGGCAATATACATGGACTGTAATGCTACAGGGCTTTACTGAAAGCCCCATTTACTTCTCCCAGATATTAAAAGCCAATCTAGATGATCTGGATTGTCCTCATAAGTCAGTTTTGATACAATATGTAGACAATTTTCTGCTGTGTTCAAATTCTTTGATAAAGAGCCAGCAAGACACCTGTATTTACTTCAGAAGCTAGCCTTAAAGGGACATAAAGTGTCCAAAAAGAAATTGCATTTCTGAAGGCTAGTATAAAATATTTAGGACATAGGATATCTAAAGAAGGACTTTTAATTGATCTGGATAGAGCAAAAGGCATTCTAGCTTTTCCTGCCCCCAAAACAAAAAGACAATTAAGGGGAATTTTAGGCCTTGCAGGCTACTGTAGGAATTGGATTCCAAATTTTTCCTTAATAGCTCAGCCATTATATAATCTACTCAAATAAGACCAAACTGAACCTCTTTGCTGGGATGTAGAACATTCTGAAACCATGGAGAACTTAACAAAAAAACTTCTGGCCAAGGCCCCAGCCCTGGGGCATCCAAATTATGATCTACCCTTCTTCTTCTTTGTTCATGAAAACAAGTGAACTGCACTAGGAGTACTAAACCAGCAAGATGGTTGTTACTACTGGTCAATAGATTGGGTAGCCATGGGCCTCCCCCATGCCTCCGGGCTGTCACAGCGACAGTTATGCTATGTCAGACCATAGAAGAGATAGTCATGAGTCACCCTCTTACTATCTTTGCTCCTCACTCCATGGAAATCTTACTAAACTCATAACACATAACATTATTCGGCAAGTCAATTAACTTCCCATGAGATTGTCATGCTCTTGTCAAATATAACTCCTCACAGATGCAACAAGCTTAATTCAGCCACCTTGCTACCAGAAGAATCAGAAGTCAATGACAAAAAACATGATTGTGTTGTTTTAACTGACAATCTCTTATTTCCTAGGACTGATCTCCAAGAAAGCCCTATGAATAATCCTGATTTTATATTATTCACTGACAGTTCATATCTTCAAGGACCACATGGAAAGTACCAGGCTGGTTATGCTGTCATTTATCCAGTATCAATCTTTGAGAATGGTCCCTTACCTAATGTCTCTTCTGCCCAAAAGGCTGAATTAATAACACTAACAAGAGCCTGCCAGTTGGCAAAAGGGAAATCTGCTAACATTGACACCAACGGCCACTACACTTTTGAGGTAGCACATGATTTTGGCAAGCTTTGGAAACAAAGAGGATTTTTAACATCCTCAGAACAGCCTATTAAAAATGGAATACAAGTTGCAGAATTATTGGCTATCATTATTAGCTATCATTAAGGTATCTGGTCATACAAAGGCTGATACCACAGAAGCAAAAAGCAACTCCTTAGCTGATCACGCTGCCAAGACAGAAGCTCTGCAAAATTATAATAGACAACTCACAGCTGTTTTCTCTTTTCAGCCTCCCTGTTAAATTTTCAGGAAGCGACACCAAAAGGAGAAAAGGATACTTGGAAACAAAAAGAAGGAAGGTTTGACTCCAATAAAGTGCTCCGGATAGGCCCAAACGGAAAGCCTATCTTTATATTTGCAGCTCAATACACCGTTTTACAATATATTCATGAGCTAACTCATTGAAACACAGATAAGATGGTATTGTGGGTAAACAATATTTTTGGAAGCCTTCCTTCACTATAGCTAGGATAGTTTATTCTAGATGCACCACATGTCCAAAATACAACCAAGGAAAGCCATTATATAGGTCTCAGGGAAACTTTCCATTACCTGCTGGTCCTTTTGAAATTTGGCAGATGATTGACTTTATCCAATGTCCCCTCTCAAGGCTACCAGTACGAACTTGTCATGATTTGTATGTTTTCCCATTTGGTTGATGCATTCCCATACAGAGGGGCCACTGCACAGTTGGTAGGCAAATGACTACTAGAAAGGGTGACTCCCATCTGGGGAGTCCCTGCAGAAATACAGAGTGATAGTGGAATCCATTTTACTGGATAAATTGTCAAGGAAATTTGTAAAATCCGGCCAATTATGCAGCATTTCCATTGTGCTTAACACCCGTAGTCCTCTGGGCTAGTAGAAAGAACAAATGGAACAATTAAAACCCAATTGGCTAAAATTGTAGATGTTTATTTCTTATCCTGACCAAAGGCCATTCCATTGGTCCTCCTCAACCTAAGATCTACTCCCTTTGAGAAACATCATTTGTCTTCTTCTGAAATTATCACTGGGAGACCAATGAGAGTAGATGAAGGATAGTATGAACTGAAACTACACTCAGAGCAGGATGTGAAGAAGATCACATCAGAAGTAGGCAGCTTACCCAAGATGCTGGGCCTATTTCATATGATCATTTATAGTGTTTGCTTGACTTCTTGGAATTTTGCATATGAATCAAATGTTTTCCTATCATGGGCACAATCTTATGCTAATTTTAAAAATCAATCGATTGTTGGGTTTGCTGCCAATTACCTGTGTTTAGTACTTCTGAGTTACCTTGATGGATTTCTCCCCTCCAAGGCTCTGATTTGATAATCCTTAGAAAATTTATTGTAGAAGAAAGAAATTCAGTCCAGTTCAGGCTACTATTGATATTACTAGATGGGATCCTCTCACCTGGACAATAATAATACCTGCCTTGATTCTAGCCATAAATACAAATTTTATTTCAGGGTCACTCAAGCTCAGTCAGAACAACAAGCTAAGTCTCAATCAAAAACTGTAACCACCTGTTTATTAGAAGGAAACCTCCCACACTTATGGGATGGATTTATGTGGTTAACACCAGGTTATGATCATTTAAGCTTAAAAGCTCCTCTATGTTGGGAAAAATCAAATCATATTAAGGATGATCAGCCTAGTAACATTAGAAAATTAGGCTGGGAGCCTTATGAACAATGTCTACATATTATTACCCTTAGAGATAGTGATTTGTATGGAACTGATTGGGTCAGATGACCAGAGACACTGAGTGATACCTAGTGGAACTCAGTGGATTTGTGGTAATCATTTATGGCCTTGGCTTCTACTGGGATGTATAGGAAGATGTACCCTGGGACTCCCTTGGACTCAAGGTCATATAAGTAACAATTTAGAGATGACTCCAGCCAATCTACCATTGGTATGAGCCCGATGGATCAAGAGATCTGTATTTCTCTGGTATGACCAATTAGCAGTTTTTGCACTTTCAGTAGGATTAGAGAGTGTAATAGGCCATACTGAAGCCTTAACAAAATTCACTCAATATCCTTTACGTGATAATAACCAGGCTATTAGCTTACTGAATTCTGACATCTCTATGATGAGAAAAGCGGTGCTATAAAACCACACGGCCCTTGATGTCCTTACAGCATCTCAGGGAGGGAGCTGTGCCATAATTCAAACTGAATGCTGTCATTTCACAAATGAATACTCTAATATAACATGTTTAATGAACCATATGAAAAATCAGATTTCTGCCTTAAGTGACCCGTTCCCTAGTCTTGACCACCTCTTCAGAAACTGGTTTGGTATGGGAAATTCTTGCCTTAAATATTTACTTATAAGTCTATTAATGGTATTATTTGTATTTTGCCTGTTTTACAAGATTTTTGTTTCTTGTATTACCAAATGTGTGACTGAGCCTACAAAAAATTAATGATGACTAGGCCACTTGAAGCAGTTGATCAAATAAATAGTTCTGTATGAGATCAATGATTGTAATAGTATAACTATAGATATGGAAAGATTCAACAAGAGAGATTTTTTTTCCCCTGGACAATAACAGACTAGTAAGAAAGGTGGTCCAGAGATCTTTGGTTACTGTTAATAAGGCCTAGTCCAGTAATAGCACATTGAGTGGCTTATCAGTAAAATCTTCACCAGACCTGGGAATGAACCTTCCTAGCACCATGAGATTAAATAGTCATGAAATGCCCCCCTACCATGGTCTTAATTATGACCATGAGGGGGCACTGTCACCTACAAATAGGCACTTGCCATCTACCTCTACAAGGATTAAATTATGAGCCACTGCAGCTGCTGACCTTCAACATCCCCCTGAAATGAGTTCAGGGTGGAGATCAGGAATGAGGCAACCTATGTTCTGGGAAAAACAGGCAAAACATGTCTTCAGATAGTTAGATATTTTCAGGAGAAAATTGTATGAGCCCAATTCTTGCATCTCCTCATATCTAGAAAAGCACTAAAATCCTTCATAGTGACATTTGCTCCTCATGACTAGAAGTAACCTTCTGCAAAAAAATATGTGCTTGATTGCATGTACTTCCACTTCATCAAAATCACACATATGCTGACCCCTACCTCTTTGGAGCAGTTTCTCAGAGCTATCTGAAATGCTGTCTCCTGAGCTATAGTCCTCATTTTGTTCCAAATAAAATTTAACTCACAACTCTTATGTTGTGCTTTTTTTTTTTCAGTCAACATAAGTATGATTGAATTAAAGTATGGCCTTGCAGATATTCTTAAGAATAAAACAGTTGAGCAGTGATATGTCTGTTAAAACATTAATCATTGTTAAAAAGTGAAGACTCTTGTGTCACAAATGTGAGCAAGGACTAGAAATGTTCTCAACATGAGCAGGGTGACATAACTGTAAAAGAAACTGAATGTTGCAATTATGGCTCTCCAACATGCATTTAATATGCATTAAATATATTTATAATTAATACATCATCAGCAGTTCTTCTTATTAAATAATTGGCAATACCATGGGCAAATTCAGTTGTTGACCTTCAGAAAATGTATAAATGAGCAATTATAAAGCAGTCCTGGAAATAAAGCACTGTGTTCCACCAAACCAATTACTTAAGTCTAAACTAAGATTATTCCCCCATTTAATTAACTGCCTTAACATTTATTCTCTCTCTTAAACACAACACTTGATCATTTATCTCTGTCACTTAAAAAAAAAAAAGTAGTGTTATGTGAGAAAAAATCAACTAGTTGTTTGGCAAGACAGAGACAAAATCAAGTCATCAATCACAAATATATAACTTTTCTAATGTTGGTAGTGGAATAAATAGCTTATTTTGAGCTAACTTCCAACATTACTGATTTGGTTATCTAGATAAATATAATGTGTATATATTTGCATATTTAATTTAATAAATCAAATAAAGAAATTTAATTAAATATATCATCTATATTTGGAGAGTTGCAAATTTTAATTAGATGTAAGATAAACCTCATAGAGGAAATGCAAGTAATATTAAGAATATTTTATCATGTATATAAAAACAAACCATTATATATGTTACAAAATAAACTGATAAATTTATTTCAAAGTTCTTTGAGTATTTTAAAATTATATAATACATGTCATTATATTTTTATTGGAGCTGAATAATAAGGAATTTAAACCATCAGCCTGTTTTATGTGCTTTCCTGTGATTTACCAGGGAAGTCAACAGCCATTTAAATTTTCTTCTGGCAGTAAAATAGGGAAATGTATGTCCAGGGAACATAAATCTACTGTCACTTTTTTGCACAATTTTATTTGTTCTACCGCCATTGATTCCAATGTGTTACACGGTGTAAAATAATGGAAATTAATACTATGTTGGGACTGCCAAATTCATTTCATACAGCAGTAATTATAATAATAATCAAAATAATATATAATCACCCATGAGAATAAGCACAATTCCATGTATCAACATCCTGAAAAAATCAGCCCCAGTCTAAAGAAAATCTAACAGGTGTTTTTAAAGATACTAATTTTCTGTTCCATTCTTTGTTTTGTTTGTTTTCATGAGCATCTCTTATGTGGGAATACTTTTGTTTTACAGTATTTTAAACAGGCCGATGTTTGTATGTTTTCATTCTGGTAACTGGAGGAGCAATTAGAGGTAATGAGAATGGCGACAAGGAGGAGGTTTGCCAAAATCTCTTCGTTAAGTTGAATTCCAAGAAACTACCTGTGAAAACAGATTTTACTCTATTTATTCAAGAAGAATACTTAAATACACCTCATTTCAACTCTTTGCCTGAAAATCACTCTGTCTGTAAGTGAAAGACATGCCATTTTTGTTTGGGGAGATGTTAACAGGGATAAATCTAATTTATGACAGCATGTGAAATTTCTTTTCAATCTTTCCTTTGTATTTCAATTTTCTCCTTTATTTATATCCATCTATAAATCCTTTTCTTTTTTTCTTTTGAAACAAAGCCTTCTTGAGCCTCTAATTCAATGTGTATCACTGTGCCATATTCTAGTTACATATCCAGGTTATCTAATGTCTCAGATTTTTCTCATTGCTTCTCAATGGAAATATTAAGCACATGAAGATATCCATTCAAAGAGCCTGTCTTGCAGAACAATATGAGATGCTGATATGTTAAGCCTAAAACAACTCAGCATAAAATCCAAATATTGGGCAAATTTACAGACAATATTGAAATATACTCTAATATTGACTAGTGACAGCATTTAACAAATTTATGAGAGAGATAAATATAAAACACTTGATATTGAGAACTATAAACATTTGGTCTGAGAGATATTTTCTTGAATAACACAAAAAACACTAGAATACATGTAAGTTTCCAGAAATTTAAAAGTAAAATATTATGTATAATCTGGAGAGTAAACAAGAATAAGAAAGAAGACCTTCACAGAATAAGTAAGTGGATGGATGGTCAATAAGTATAAAGAGGTTCTCAATCTCACTATTTATCAACTAACAATATATTACCTGTACTTACCCAAATAAATGTGAAAACAATTAAATTGAATTCCAATCTAGAGACAAAATGACAGTGAAGAAAAATGTCTCCTATACTGTGGATGGTAATGTAAATAATTCAATCATAATAAAGAGTGAGGTGGCAGTATCAGTTAAAGAGGAAAACCATAGCCCAACAATTCACCTCTGCTAACTCCAGAATTCTTTTACACTGGCATACAATACATATGAAAATATATACATGAATATACTTTATGCCATTGGTCATACAATTAAAATATGGAAATAAGAAATATGATGTGTAGTAATAGATAAATAAATGTGATGTTGTCACAAGGATGTGCAATATATGAGAATTAAAAGAAAGTACATTATAACTAACTACAGATTTTTAACATTGCTGCCAGTCTATGAAACATTTTTGTTTTTATCAACTAATTGATTTGCTTTGCATCAGGGATGAGAGAGAGGCAGCTTTGCAGATAGGAATTTTACACAAAGTATTTCTCCTTTTTGAATATTCAAGTTTCCTCATTCTAGATATAAACCAGAAGAGAGAACACCAAATATAGTCTCTGTATTAGTTTTTCTAGATTCTAAGTTTCAATCATGACATTTTGAAATAATGACATAGCATTATTAAATACTGATAATATATCAATATTAAATAATGACATAGTAAGTTCAGAGATGGATGTGAAATGTGCCTTTCAGATGAACTTACTTTCAGTTAATGAGCTGGTTAAAAATCTCAGTTTTTTAAAATAGTACTAGTCAAGTATAATGTCTGATTTACTTTACACAGTAACTCTGAAAATATATTTAAGAAACACTAACTGAATGCTGCTTTCAAATTCTGAGTGATAAATTTATATCAAGTATGTACAGAGGCAGAGAAAACTATACTGAGAAGCATTTATATCTCACATAGCCCTCTTCAATTACTATTTTCTCCCCTTGCTTAATTTTTCTTCATTATTCTCTATTCTCCCATCTTGCCTTATTTTTTTCTGCATTCATCACCCCTTGGCATAGTAGGTTTGCATCTGCCTCCCCTGCCTCCCCCCAATAGAATATAATCTCCATGAAAGCAGGAACTTCATTTTATTCCCTGCTGTCACCATCACCCATACTAGAGGCTTAATAAATAGCTACATATACAGAACCCCTTGAATGTGTCAGGCAGGATCCTCAACACTGGAGATATGGTGTTGAATAAGATAGATATAGCCCTTGATTTCATGGAATTTACCTTTTTTTGAGGGTGAAAATAAGCTGTCAAACAAAATTTTAAAAAAGACATAAAAAAGATGATGCAACAGAGAATACTTTAGATTAAGGAGTGATATTGTGACATTTGTGAATGATATGTAAAAAGCCAACAAATAAATGGAGCCAAAGTGGCATTAAAAGTTTATTCAGGGACACATATAGAAATAGTAAAATACTTAGATTGTCCTGACACTGAAATTTCCTCACTACTACTGGCCTGTATGAACACACTAACTAGAAAGACTGGTTTGTTGCATTAAAAGGATAAAAAAATGAGTTGAAACACAGAAAGTGAACAATTCTTAGAAAAAGTCTTTTTTTCTTTCTAGCAGTATAGTTTTATGTCACTTTTGAGTGACATATGATTAACGCTAAAACATTGTTTCAAGAAGAGAAATGCTCTCTCTTTAATGCTTTAAATTGATTCCTAAAAGAATAAAGCACCTTATACAGTGAAGGATATTTTCACTATAGAACTGGATAATCCAAGTAGATTTCCAATGTGCTGGCACTGACATTTCATCATAGTACAAAATGATTCCAGGTTCTCACATATTTATGCTTATTTGAACAGTGTTTATAAAATAAAATTCCCCTCCAAATCATTCACATTGTTATATGTATCTCTATATATGCATACATATACACACATATATCAATTTTGTTTAAAAATTAACAGTAAATTTTGTTCCTATTTTAACATCTGTATTTTTCCATTTTTCCTTCATAGTTACTCTTACAACTTTCATTAAAGCTAATGAAGAATTTCAGTTGACCCCATAATTCAACAATAGGTTTTAAGCAACTGAAACCTATGGGTAATACTAATTTTTAAGGACAAGACTGAGATGGGTGGAAATGTCTCTATATCTCTTAATTTCCAGATATTTTATACTATTTTAGAAATGAATACAGAAGACAGAGATATTATAAATATCAGTGGAAGTCTATCTCTGATTCAAAGCAATGTATACATTAACATGCTTGTTATTGTTAAAGGCGCTGTATCTCAAGTTGAATTTTCCCAGTTTCTCAGAAGTGACAGTTAAATTATAATCTCAGCATATCCAGCATGCTTAATGGACTCCTTGGGGAGACCAGAATATCTTTTTCTTTTTTTTCCTTCTTTTTCTTGCAGTACATGGGCCTCTCACTGCCGTGGCCGCTCCTGTTGTGGAGCACAGGCTCTGGATGCACAGGCTCAGCGGCCATGGCTCACAGGCCCAGCTACTCTGTGGCATGTGGGATCTTCCTGGACCGGGGCACGAACCCGTGTCCCCTGAATCGGCAGGTGGACTCTCAACCACTGCACCACCAGGGAAGCCCCAGAATATCTTTAACACAATGAACTTCCCATTCTTATGTAGATGAAGTTTTAGAGCCCTTGATGGAACCTGCTTTTTCATTACAGTTAGCAAATGTCTGCCATTTAATTACACATGGAGCCTTAAGCCGAAATTTAAACTTCAGTCATTTGTGTTGTGACATCTGCAAAGTGCTTTAGAGGAAATGTGAAACCTAGTTGTTTAAATGTAGTTGAAATAGTTAAATTTATTTATTTATTTATTTATTTATTTATTTCTGCATTGGGTCTTCGTTGCTGCACATGGGCTTTCTCTTGTTGTGGCAAGAAGGGGCTACTCTTCATTGTGGTGCACAGGCTTCTCATTGCCGTGGCTTCTCTTGTTGTGGAGCTCGGTCTCTAGTCGCATGGGCTTCAGTAGTTGTGGCACATGGGCTTCAGTAGTTGTGGCTCTCGGGTTCTAGAGCACAGGCTCAATAGTGGTGGTGCACAGGTTTAGTTGCTCTGTGGCATGTGGGATCTTCCCAGACCAGGGCTTGAACCCATGTCCCCTGAATTGGTAGGTGGATTCTTAACCACTGCTCCATGAGAGAAGTCCCTAAAATACATTATTTTTGACAAAAGCCTTAAAATGATATGTAAACATTTTAAGGTAAATAATTTAATATGGAATATCAATTAGAAAAATATATTACACAAAATTAAATATTCCTTTCATGTATTTTTAACACGGATAGTATCTAGACAAGTTTTATGAAATATACATGTTAAATCAAAAACAAATCTGGGGACATCCCTTGTGGTGTAGTGGTTAAGAATCCACCTGCCAATGCAAGGGACATGGGTTCAATCTCTGGTCTGGGAAGACTCCACATGCTGTGGAGCAGCTAAGCTCAGGCACTACAACTACTGAGCCAGCACACCTAGAGCCTGTGCTCAGCAACAAGAGAAGCCACCACAATGAAAAGCCCATGCACTGCAACGAAGAGAAACCCCTGCTCACCCCAACTAGAGAAAGTCTGCGCACAACAACGAAAACTCAATGCAGCCAAAATTAATTAATTAATTTAAAAAATCTGAGGGAGACCTTCAAGATTGCAGAAGAGTAAGATGTGGAGATCACCTTCCTTCCCACAGATACATTAGAAATACATCAACATGTGTAACAACTCTTACAGAACACCTATTGAACACTGGCAGAAGACCTCAGACTTCTCAAAAGGCAAGAAACTCCCCCACGTATCTGGGTAGGGCAAAAGGCAAAAGAAAAAACAGATACAAAGAATAAAGATGGGACCTGCACTTCTGGGAGGGAGCTCCGAAGGGGGAAAAGTTTCCAAACACTATGAAGCCCCTTCACTGCTGGAGATTGGGGGGTGTGGTGAGGGGGCAGCTTTGGAGCCACAGAGGAGAGCACAGCAATAGGGGTTCAGGGGGTAAAGCAGAGAGATTCCTGCACAGAGGATTGGTGCTGACCAGCACTCACCAGACTGAGAGGTTGTCTGCTCAACAGCCGGGGTGGGTGGGGGCCCATAGGTGAGGCTCAGGCATCGGAGGTCAGATTCCAGGAAGAGGAAACGGGTTGGCTGCGTGAACATAGCCTGAAGGGGGCTAGTTCACCACAGCTAGCTGGGAGGGAGTCCGGTAAAAAGTCTGGAACTGCCTAAGGGGCAAGACACTATTGTTTAGGGGTGCGTGAGGAGAGAGGATTCAAAGCACTGCCTAAATGAGCTCCAGGGATGGGCACAAGCTGTGGCTATCAGTAAGGACACCAGAGAGGGGCAGGAAATGATAAGGCTACTGCTGCAGCCACCAAAAACCTTGGGTGCAAGCACAGGTAACTAACCACACTTCCCCCTCCTGGGAGCCTGTGCAGCCCAAAACTGCTAGGGTCCCACGATCCAGGGACAACTTCCCCAGGAAAACAGACAGTGCACCTCAGACTGGTGAAATGTCACGCCAGCCTCTGCCACCATGGACTCACCCCGCATACCGTACCACTCACTCCCCAGTGTCCTGAGCCCCCTAATCTGCTGCTACTTTAAACCTATCCTGTCTAAGTGAAGAACAGACTCCCTCAGGTGACCTACATGCAGAGCCAGGGCAAAATCCAAAGTGCAACAAAAGGAGAAGTGCGAACAAAGAAGAAAAACGGAAATTTTCCCCAGCAGCCTCAGGAGCAGTGGATTAAATCTTCACAATCAACTTGATGTACTGTGCATCTCTGAAATACTTCAATAGACAACAAATCATCCCAAAATTGAGGCTGTGGAATTTGTGTGCTTTTGTCTGTATAGCATTGTTTTTACCATTTGTCCTAGGGTTCTCTCTGTCATTTTTTTTTTTTTTTTTTTAGTATACTCTTTAGTGCTTGTTATCATTGCTGGATTTGTTTTTTTATTGGTTCCTCTTTTCTTTCTTTCTTTTTCTTATTACTTTTTAAATTTTTTATTTTTAACTATTTATTTTATTTTTTTATTTTTTAATAACTTTATTTTATTTTATTTTATTTTTTTCTCTCTTTCCTACTGAGCCATTTGACTGACAGGGTCTTGGTGCTCCGGCTGGGTGTCAGGCCTGTGCCGCTCAGGTGGGAGAGACAAGTTCAGGACATTGGTCCACCAGAGACCTCCTGGCTCCATGAAATATCAAATGGAAAAAGCTTTCCCAGAGACCTCCATCTCAATGCTAAGACCCAGCTCCACTCAACGACCAGCAAGATAGAGTGCTGGACACCCTATGGCAACTAGCAACACAGGAAGAGGACCTGACCCATTAGCAGAGAGGCTTCCTAAAATAATAACAAGATCACAGACACCCCAAAGCACACCACCAGCCATGATCATCCCCACCAGAAAGGCAAGATACAGCCTCATCCACCAGCATATAAGCACCAGTCCCCTCCACCAGGAAGCCTACACAGACCACTGAACCAACCTTAGCCACTGGGGGCAGACACAAAAATCAATGGGAACTACAAACCTGCAGCCTGTGAAAAGGAGATCCCAAACACAGTAAGTTAAGAAAAATGAGAAGACAGAGAAACACACAGCAGATGAAGGAGCAAGGTAGAAACCCACCACGCCAAGCAAATGAAGAAGAAATAGGCAGTCTACTGAAAAAGTATTCAGAGTAATGATAGGAAAGATGATCCAAACTCTTGGGAAATAGAATGGAGAAAACAGGGAAAAACATTTAACAAGGACCTAGAAGAGCTAAAGAGCAAACAAACAATGATGAATAACAAAATAAAAGAAATTAGAAATTCTCTAGAAAGAATCAACAGCAGAATAACTGAGGCAGAAGAACAGATAACTGACCTGGAACATAAAATAGTGGAAATGATTACCACAGAGCAGAGTAAAGTAAAAAGAATGAAAAGAATTGAGGGCAGTTTCAGAGACTTCTGGGACAACATTAAACACACCAACATTCGAATTACATGGGTCCCAGAAAAAGAAGAGAAAAAGAAAGGGACTGAGAAAATATTTGAAGAGATTATAGTTGAAAAATCCCCTAATATGAGAAATGAAATACTCAATGAAGTCGAGGAAGCACAGAGAGTCCCATACAGGATATATCCAAGGAGAAACATGCCAAGACACATATTAATCAAACTATCAAATATTAAATACAAAGAAAAAATATTAAAGCAGCAAGGGAAAAACAACAAATAACATATGAGGGAATCCCCATAAGGTTAACAGCTGATCTTTCAGCAGAAGCTTTACAAGCCAGAAGGGAGTGGAAGGACATATTAAAAGTCACAAAAGGGAAAAAACTACAACCAAAATTACTTTACACATCAAGGATCTCACTCAGAATCGATGGAGAAATTAAAACTACAAATAAGCAAAAGCTAAGAGAACTCAGCAACACAAAACCAACTTTACAACAAATCCTAAAGGAACTTCCCTAAGCAGGAAACACAAGAGAATGAAAAGACCTAAAATAACAAACCCCAAAAATTTAAGAAAATGGTAATAGGAACATGCATATCGATAACTACCTTATATGTTAATGGACTAAATGCTCCAACCAAAAGACATAGACTGGGTAAATGTATACAAAAACAAGACCCATATCTATGCTGTCCACAAGAGACTCACGTCACTCTTAAGTACACATACAGACTGAAAGTGAGGGGATGGAAAAAGATGGAAATCAGAAGAAAGCTGGAGTTGCAATTCTCATATCAGAAGAAATAGACTTTAAAATAAAGGCTATTACAAGAGACAAGGAAACTACATAATGATCAAGGGATCAATCCTAGAAGAAGATATAACAATTGTAAAAACTTATGCACACAATATAGGAGCACCTCAATACATAAGGCAAATGCTAACAGCCATAAAAGGGGAAATCGACAGTAACACAATCATAGTAGGGGACTTTAACACCCCACTTTCACCAATGGAGAGATCATCCAAAATGAAAATAAATAAGGAAACACAAGCTTTAAATGATGCATTAAACAAGATGGACTTAATTGATATTTATAGGGCATCTCATCCAAAAACAACAGAATACAATTTCTTCTCAAGTGCTCATGGAATATTTTCCAGGAAACATCATATTTTGGGCAAAAAGTCAAGCCTTGGTGAATTTAAGAAAATTGAAATCATATCAAGTATCTTTTCCAACCACAACGCTATGAGAGTAGATATCAATTACAGGAAAATGTCTGTAAAATATACAAACACATGGAGGTGAAACAATAAACTACTAAATAACCAAGAGATCACTGAAGAAATCGAAGAGGAAATCAAAAAATACCTAGAAACAAATGACAAGGAAAACACGATGACCCAAAACCTATGGGATGCACCAAAAGCAGTTCTAAGAGGGAAGTTTATAGCAATAGAATCTTACCTAAAGAAACAAGAAACATCTCAAGTAAACAACCTAACCTTACACCTAAAGCAATTAGAGAAAGAAAAACAAAAATATCCCAAAGTTAGCAGAAGGAAAGAAATGATAAAGATCAGATCACAAATAAATGAAAAAGAAATGAAGGAAACAATAGCAAAGATCAATAAAAGTTTGAGAAGATAAACTATTAGACAGACTCATCAAGAAAAAAATGGAGAAGACTCAAATCAACAGAATTAGAAATGGAAAAGGAGATGTAACAACTGACACTGAAGAAATACAAAGGATCATGAGAGATTACTACAAGCAAGTATATGCCAATAAAATGAACAAACTGGAAGAAATGGACAAATTCTTAGAAAAGCACAACCTTCTGAGACTGAACCAGGAAGAAATAGAAAATACAAACAGACCAATCACAAGCACTGAAATTGAGACTCTGATTAAAAATCTCCAACAATCAAAAGCCCAGGACCAGATGGCTTCACAGGCAAATTCTAGCAAAAATTTAGAGAAGAGCTAACACCTATCCTTCTCAAACTCTTCCAAATTATAGCAGAGGGAGGAACACTCCCAAACTCATTCTACAAGACCACCATCTCCCTGATATCAAAAGCAGACAAAGATGTCACAAAGAAAGAAAACTACAGGCCAGTATCACTGTTGAACATAGATGCAAAAATCCTCAACAAAATACTAGCAAACAGAATCCAACAGCACAGTAAAAGGATCATACACCATGATCAAGTGAGGTTTACCCCAGGAATGCAAGGATTCTTCAATATATGCATATCAATCAATGTGATACACCATTTTAACAAACTGAAGGAGAAAAACCATATGATCATCTCAATAGATGCAGAAAAAGCTTTGGACAAAATTCAACACCCATTTTTTAAATGAACCATCCAGAAAGTAGGCATAGGGAGAACTTACCTCAAAATAATAAAGGCCATATATGACAAACCCACAGCCAACACCATTCTCAATGGTGAGAAACTGAAACGATTTCCTCTAAGATCAGGAAGAAGCCCAGGTTGTCCACTTTCGCCACTATTATTCAACATAGTTGTGGAAGTTTTAGCCACAGAAATCAGAGAAGCAAAAGTAATAAAAGGTATCCAAATCAGAAAAGAAGAAGTAAAGCTGTCACTGTTTGCAGAGGTCATGATAATGTACACAGAGAATCCTAACGATGTTACCAGAAAACTACTAGAACTAATCAACTAATTTGGTAAAGTAGCAGGGTACAAAATTAATACCCAGAAACCTCTTGCATTCCTATACACTAATGATGAAAAAACTGAAAGAGAAATTAAGGAAACACTCCCATTTACCATTGCAACAAAAAGAATAAAGTACTTAGGAATAAACCTATGTAAGGAGACAAAAGACCTGTGTGCAGAAAAGTACATGACACTGATGAAAGAAATTAATGATGATACAAACAGATGGAGAGATATACCATGTTCTTAGACTGGAAGAATCAACATTGAGAAAATGACTATACCATCAAAAGCAATCTACAAATTCAGTTCAATACCTATCAAACTATCAGTGGCATTTTTCACAAAACTAGAACAAAAAATTTCACAATTTGAATGGAAACAAAAAAGACCCTGAACAGCCAAAGTAATATTGAGAAAAAAAATCAAAGCTGGAGGAATCAGGCTCCTGGACTTCAAGCTATACTACAAAGTTACAGTAATCAAGACAGTATGACACTGGCACAAAAACAGAAATATAGATCAATGGAACAGGAAAGAAAGCCAAGAGATAAACCCATTCACATATGGTCACTTTATTCTTGATAAAAGATGCCAGAATATACAATGGAGAAATACAGCCTCTTCAATAAGTGGTGCTGGGATATCTGGACAGCTACATGTAAAACAATGAAATTAGAACACTCCCTAACACCATACACAAAAATAAAGTCAAAATTCATTAAAGACCTAAATGTAAGGCCAGACACTATAAAATCTTAGAGGAAAACATAGGCAGAACACTGTATGACATAAATCACAGCAAGATCCTTTTTGACCCACCTCCTAGAGAAATAGAAATAAAAACAAAAATAAACAAATGGGACCTATAGAAACTTAAAAGATTTTGCACAGCAGAGGAAAACATAAAGAAGATGAAAAGACAACCCTCATAATGGGAGAAAATATTTGCAAATGAAGCAACTGACACAAAGGATTAATCTCCAAAATTTACAAGCAGCTCATGCACCTCCATATGAAAAAAAAAACATACAACCCAATCTAAAAATGGGCAGAAGACCTAAATAGACATTTCTCCAAAGAAAATGTACAAATTGCCAACACACATATGAAAGGATGCTCAACATCACTAATCATTACAGAAATGCAAATCATAACTACAATGAGGTGTCAACTCACACCAGTCAGAATGGCCATCATCAAAAAATCTACAAACGATAAATCCTGGAGAGGGTGTGGAGAAAAGTGAACCTTCTTGCACTGTTGATACAGCCACTATGGAGAAGAGTATGGAGGTTCCTTAAAAAAACTAAAGATGAAACTACCGTATGACTCAGCAATCCCACTACTGGGCATATAACCTGAGAAAACCATAATTCAAAAATAGTAATGTATGTGGGCTTCCCTGGTGGCACAGTGGTTGAGAGTCCACCTGCCAATGCAGGGGACAAGGGTTCGTGCCCTGGTCCAGAAAGATCCCACATACCATGGAGCGGCTAGGCCTGTGAGCCATGACTGCTGAGCCTGCGCATCCAGAGCCTGTGCTCCACAATGGGAGAGGCCAAAACAGTGAGAGGCCCACATACCACACACACACACACAAAAAAAGTAATGTACCACAATATTCATTGCAGCTCTATTTACAATATCCAGGACATGGAAGCCACCTAAGTGTCGATCTACAGATGAATGCATAAAGAAGATATCACACATATATACAATGGAATGTTACTCTCCATAAAAAGAAAGGAAATTGAGTTATATTTAGTGAAGTGGATGGACGTAGCATCTGTCATACAGAGTGAAGTAAGTCAGAAAGAGAAAACAAATACCATATGCTAACACATATATATAGAATGTAAAAAAAAAAAAAAAAAAGTTTCTGAAGAACCTACGGCCAGGACAGGAATATAGATGTAGAGAATGGACCTGAGGACAAGGGAAGGGGGAAGCATTAGCTGAGATGAAGTGAGAGAGCAGCATGGACATATATACACAACCAAATATAAATTAGATAGCTAGTGGGAAGCAGCCATATAGCACAGGGATATCAGTACATTGCTTTGTGACCACCTAGAGCGGTAGGATATGGAGGGTGGGAGGGAGATACAAGAGAGAGGAGATATGAGGATATATGTATATGTATAGCTGGTTCACTTTGTTATAAAGCAGAAACTAACACACCATTTTAAAGCAATTATACTCCAATAAAGATGTTAAAAACAACAAAAAAAGAAGACAATGGGATAATATTTGAAGTGTTAAAGGTAAAGAATTTTGAACTTGTGGAGCACAGACTCCAGACGCACAGGCTCAGCTGCCATGGCTCACAGGACCAGCTGCTCTGCGGCATGTGGGATCTTTCCAGACTGGGGCACGAACCCATGTCCCCTGCATTGGCAGGTGTACTCTCAAACACTGCGCCACCAGGGAAGCCCTGATCCTAGACATTTTTAACCAATACAATATTCTTTAAGTAAAAAAAAAACAAATCTGAGATTTAAAATTTGTTTCTTTTAGAGCTTCCGGGAAGATGGCAGAAGAGTAAGACGCAGAGATCACCTTCCTCCCCACAGCTACACCAGAAATACATCTACACGTGGAACAACTCCTACAGAGCACCTACTGAATGCTGGCAGAAGGCCTCAGACCTCCCAAAAGGAAAGAAACCCTGAACGTACCTGGGTAGGGCAAAAGAAAAATGAATAAACAGAGACAAAAGGATAGGGACGGGTCCTGCACCAGTGGGAGGGAGCTGTGAAGGAGGAAAGGTTTCCACACACTAGAAGCCCCTTCACAGGCGGAGACTGCAGGTGGCGGAGGGGGGAAGCTTCAGAGCTATGGAAGAGAGCACAGCCACAGGGGTGCAGAGCACAAAGTGGAGAGATTCCTGCACAGAGGATTGGTGCCGACCAGCACTCACCAGGCCGAGAGGCTTGTTTCCTCCCCTGCTGGGGTGGGCGGGGCTGGGAGCTGAGTCTCAGCTTCGGTCAGAATGCAGGGAGAGGACTGGGATTGGCAGTGTGAACAAAGCCTGCAGGGGGCTAATGCTCCACGGCTGGCCGGGAGGGAGTCCGGGGAAAAGTCTGGATCTGCCAAGGAGCAAGAGACTTTTTCTTCGTTCTTTGTTTCCTGGCGTGCAAGGAGAGGGGATTAAGAATGCTGCTTAAAGGAGCTCCAGAGACGGGCGCAAGCCGCAGTTAAAACCATGGACCACAGAGACAGGCATGAGACACTAAGGCTGCTGCTGCTGCCAACAAGAAGCCTGTGTGTGAGCACAGGTCACTATCCACACCCCCCTTCTGGGAAGCCTGTGCAGCCTGCCACTGCTGGGGTCCCGGGATCCAGGGACAACTCCCCTGGAAGAACGCATGGTGAGCCTCAGGCTGGTGCAACATCACTCCTGCCTCTGCCACCACAGGCTCACCCCGCACTCCGTGACCCTCTCTCCCCCTGGCATGAGTGAGCCAGAGCCACCAAATCAGCGGCTCCTTTAACCCCGTCCTGTCTGAGAGAAGAACAGATGCCCTCCAGTGACCTACACTCAGAGGCGGGGACAAATCCAAAGCTGAGCCCCTGGGAGCTGTGAGAACAAAGAAGAGAAAGGGAAATCTCTCCCAGCAGCCTCAGAAGCAGTGGATTAAAGCTCCACAAGCAACTTCATGTACCCTGCATCTGTGGAATACATGAGTAGACAACAAATCATCCCAAATTAAGGAGGTAGACTTTGAGAGCAAGATTTATGATTTTTTCCCCTTTTCCTATTTTTGTGAGTGTGTATGAGTATGCTTCTGTGTGAGATTTTGTCTGTATAGCTTTGCTTCCACCATTTGTCCGAGGGCCCTATCTGTCTGTTATTTTTTTCTTAATAATTATTATTTTTTTATTTTAGTAACTTTAGTATATTTTACCTTACTTTATTTTATTTTACTTTATCTTCTTTCTGTCTGTTTTTCCTTCCTTCCCTCCTTCCTTCCTTCATTTCTCCCTTGCTCACTCTCTCCCTCCCTCCTTTCTTTCTTTCTTTCTTTCTTTCTTCCTACTTCTACTAATTCTTTCTCTCTACATTTTCTCCCTTTATTCTGAGCCATATGGATGAAAGGTTCTTGGTGCTGCAGCCAGGGTCAGTGCTGTGCCTCTGAGGTGGGAGAGCCAACTTCAGGACACTGCTCCACAAGAGACCTCACAGCTCCACATAATATAAAATGGCGAATATCTCCCAGATATCTCCATCTCAACATCAGCACCCAGCTTAACTTAACGACCAGCAAGCTACAGTGCTGGACATCTTATGCCAAACAACTAGCAAGACAGGAAAACAACTCCACCCATTAGCAGAGAGGCTGCCTAAAATCATAATAAGCCCACAGACATCCCAAAACACACCACCAGACGTGGGCCTACCCACCAGAAAGATAAGATCCAGCCTCATCCACCAGAACACAGGCACTAGACCCCTCCACCAGGAAGCCAACACAACACACTGAACCAACCTTAGCCACTGGGGACAGACACCAAAAACATCAGGAACTATGAACCAGCAGCCTGCAAAAAGGAGACCCCAAACACAGTAAGATAAGCAAAATGAGAAGGCAGAAAATCACACAGCAGATGAAGGAGCAAGATAAAAACCCACCAGACCTAACAAATGAAGAGGAAATAGGCAGTCTACCTGAAAAAGAATTCAGAATAATGGTAGTAAAGATGATCCAAAATCTTGGAAATAGAATAGAGAAAATGCAAGAAACATGTAACAAGGACCTAGAAGAACTACAGATGAAACAAACAACAATGAACAACACAAGAAATGAAATGAAAAATACTCTAGATGGGATCAATAGCACAATAACTGAGGCAGAAGAACGGATAAGTGACCAGGAGGATAAAATAGTGGAAATAACTACTGCAGAGCAGAATAAAGAAAAAAGAATGAAAAGAACTGAAGACAGTCTCATAGACCTCTGGGACAACATTAAATGCACCAACATTCCAATTATAGGGTTTCCAGAAGAAGAAGAGAAAAAGAAAGGGACTGAGAAAATATTTGAAGAGATTATAGTTGAAAACTTCCCTAATATGGGAAAGGAAATAGTTAATCAAGCCCAGGAAGCACAGAGAGTCCTATACAGGATAAATCCATGGAGAAACATGCCAAGACACATATTAATCAAACTGTCAAAAATTAAATACAAAGAAAACATATTAAAAGCAGCAAGGGAAAAACAACAAATAACACACAAGGTAATCCCCATAAGGTTAAAAGCTGATCTTTCAGCAGAAACTCTGCAAGCCAGAAAGGACTGGCAGGACATATTTAAAGTGATGAAGGAGAAAAACCTGCAACCAAGATTACTCTACCCAGCAAGGAACTTATTCAGATTTGATGGGGAAATTAAAACCTTTACAGGCAAGCAAAAGCTGAGAGAGTTCAGCACCACCAAACCAGCTCTACAACAACTGCTAAAGGAACTTCCCTAGGCAAGAAACAGAAGAGAAGGAAAAGACCTACAATAACGAACCCAAAACAATAGAAAATGGTAATAGGAACATACATATTGATAATTACCTTAAATGTAAACAGACTAAATGCTCCCACCAAAAGACACGGATTGGCTGAATAAATACAAAAACAAGACCCATATATTTGCTGTCTACAAGAGACCCACCTCAGACCTAGAGACACAAACAGATGGAAAGTAAGGGGATGGAAAAACATATTTCATGGAAATGGAAACCAAAGGAAAGCTGGAGTAGCAATTCTCATATCAGACAAAATAGACTTTAAAATAAAGACTATTACAAGAGACAAAGAAGGACACTACATAATGATCAAGGGATCGATCCAAGAAGAAGATATAACAATTGTAAATATTTATGCACCCAACATAGGAACACCTCAATACATAAGGCAAATGCTAACAGCCATAAAAGGGGAAATTGACAGTAACACATTCAAAGTAGTGTACTTTAACACCCCACTTTCAGCAATGGACAGATCATCCAAAATGAAAATAAATAAGGAAACACAAGCTTTAAATGTTACATTAAACAAGATAGACTTAATTGATAATTACAGGACATTCCATCTAAAAACAACAGAATACACATTTTTCTCAAGTGCTCATGGAACATGCTCCAGGATAAATCATATCTTGGGTCACAAATCAAGCCTTGGTAAATTTAGGAAAATTGAAATTGTAGTAAGTATCTTTTCTGACCACAATTCTATGAGACTAGATATCAATTACAGGAAAAGATCTGTAAAAAATACAAACACATGGAGGCTAAACAATACACTACTTAATAAGGAAGTGATCACTGAAGAAATCAAAGGGGAAATCAAAAAATACCTAGAAACAAGTGACAATGGAGACACGATCACCCAAAACCTATGGGATGCAGCAAAAACAGTTCTAAGATGGAAGTTTATAGCAATACAATCCTACCTTAAGAAACAGGAAACATCTCGAATAAATAAGCTAACCTTGCACCTAAAGCAATTAGAGAAAGAAGAACAAAAAAAACCCAAAGCTAGCAGAAGGAAAGAAATCATAAAAATCAGATCAGAAATAAATGAAAAAGAAATGAAGGAAACGATAGCAAAGATCAATTAAACTACAGGCTGATTCTCTGAGAAGATAAAATTTGTAAACCATTAGCCAGGCTCATCAAGAAAAAAAGGGAGAAGACTCAAATCAATAGAATTAGAAATGAAAAAGGAGAAGTAACAACTGACACTGCAGAAATACAAAAGATCATGAGAGATTACTACAAGCAACTCTATGCCAATAAAATGGACAACCTGTAAGAAATGGACAAATTCTTAGAAATGCACAACCTGCCAAGGCTGAATCAGGAAGAAATAGAAACTATGAACAGACCAATCACAAGCACTGAAATTGAAACTGTGATTAAAAGTCTTCCAACAAACAAAAGCCCAGCACCAGATGGCTTCACAGGCGAATTCTATCAAACATTTAGAGAACAGCTAACACCTATCCTTCTCAAACTGTTCCAAAATATAGCAGAGGGAGGAAAACCCCCAAACTCATTCTACGAGGCCACCATCACCCTGATACCAAAACCAGACAAGAATGTCACAAAAAAAGAAAATTACAGGCCAATATCACTGATGAACATAGATGCAAAAATCCTCAACAAAGTAGTAGCAAACAGAATCTAACAGCACATTAAACGGATCATACACCATGATCAAGTGGGGTTATTTCCAGGAATGCAAGGATTCTTCAATGTATGCAAATCAATCAACGTGATACAACATATTAACAAACTGAAGGAGAAAAACCATATGATCATCACAATAGATGCAGAGAAAACTTTTGACAAAATTCAACACCCATTTATGATAAATACTCTCCAGAAAGTAGGCATAGAGGGAATGTTCCTCAACATAATAAAGGCCATATATGACAAATCCACAGCCAACGTCATCCTCAATAGTGAAAAACTGAAAGCATTTCCACTAAGATCAGGAACAAGACAAGGTTGCCCCCTCTCACCACTCTTATTCAACATAGTTTCGGATGATTTAGCTACAGCAATCAGAGAGGAAAAGGAAATAAAAGGAATCCAAATAGGAAAAGAAGACAGAAAGCTGTCACTGTTTGCAGATTACATGATACTATACATAGAGAATCCTAAAGATGCTACCAGAAAACTACTAGAGCTAATCAATGAATTTAGTAAAGTAGCAGGATACAAAATTTATGCACAGAAATATCTGGCATTCCTATACACTAATGATGAAAAATCTGAAAGTAAAATCAAGAAAACACACCCATTTATCATTGCAACATAAAGAATAAAATATCTAGGAATAAACCTACCTAAGGAGAAAAAAGACTTGTATGAAGAAAATTATAAGACACCAATGAAATAAATTAATGATACAAATAGATGGAGAGATATACCATGTTCTTGGATTGGAAGAATCAACATTGTGAAAATGAGTCTACTACCCAAAGCAATCTACTGATTCAATGCAATCCCTATCAAACTACCACTGGCATTTTTCACAGAACTCGATCTAAAAATTTCACAATTTGTATGGAAAAACAAAAGACCCCGAATAGCCAAAGCAATCTTGAGAACAAAAAATGGAGCTAGAGGAATCAGGCTCCCTTCAGGCTATACTACAAAGCTACAGTAATCAAGACAGTATGGTACTGGCACAAAACCAGAAAGATAGATCAATGGAAGTGGATAGAAAACCCAGAGATAAACCCACACACATATGGTCACCTTATCTTTGATAAAGGTGGTGGAATATACTGTGGAGAAAGGACAGCCTCTTCAATAAGTGGTGCTGGGAAAACTGGACAGGTACATGTAAAAGTATGAGACCGGATCACTCCCTAACACCATACACAAAAATAAGCTCAAAATGGGTTAAAGACCTAAATGTAAGGCCAGAAACTATCAAACTCTTAGAGGAAAATATAGGCAGGACACTCTATTACATAAATCACAGCAAGATTCTTTTTGACCCACCTCATAGAGAAATGGAAATGAAAACAAAAATAAACAAATTGGACCTAATAAACCTTCAAAGCTTTTGCACAGCAAAGGAAACCATAACAAGATCAAAAGACAACACTCATAATGGGAGAAAATATTTGCAAGTGAAGCAACTGAGAAAGGATTAATCTCCAAAATTTATAAGCAGCTCATGGAGCTTAATAACAAAAAAACCAAACAACCCAATCCAAAAATGGGCAGAAGACCTAAATAGACATTTATCCAAAGAATATATACACACTGCCAACAAACACATGAAAGAATGCTCAACATCACTAATCATTAGAGAAATACAAATCAAAACTACAATGAGATATCATCTCACACCAGTCAGAATGGCCATCATCAAAAAATCTAGAAACAACAAATGCTGGAGAGGGTGTGGAGAAAAGGAACCCTCTTGCACTGTTGGTGGGAATGTAAATTTATACAGCCACTGTGGAGAACAGTATGGAGGTTCCTTAAAAAACTACAAATAGAAATACCATATGACCCAGCAATCCCACTACTGGGCATATACCCTGAGAAGACCATAATTCAAAAAGTGTCATGTACCAAAATGTTCATTGCAGCTCTAGTTACAATAGCCCAGAGCTGGAAGCAACCTAAGTGTCCATCATCGGATGAATAGATAAACAAGATGTGGCACATATATACACAATGGAATATTACTCAGCCATAAAAAGAAGCAAAACTGAGCTATTTGTAATGAGGTGGATAGACCTAGAGTCTGTCATACAGAATGAAGCAAGTAAGAAAAAGTGAGACAAATACCACATGTTAACACATATATATGGAATTTAAGAAAAAAAATGTTATCAAGAACCTAGGGGTAAGACAGGAATAAAGACACAGACCTACTAGAGAATGGACTTGAGGATATTGGGAGGGGGAAGGGTAAGCTCTGACAAAGCGAGAGAGAGGCATGGGCATATATACACTACCAAACGTAAGGTAGATAGCTAGTGGGAAGCAGCCACATAGCACAGGGAGATCACCTCGGTGCTTTGTGACCGTCTGGAGGGGTGGGGTAGGGAGGGAGGGAGGGAGGGAGACACAAGAGGGAAGAGATATGGGAACATATTTATATATATATAACTGATTCATTTTGTTGTAAAGCAGAAACTATCACACCATTGTAAAGCAATTATACTCCAATAACGATGTTAACAACCTGCAAAAAAAAAAAAAATCTAAAAATAGAACTACCATATGATCCAACAATCCCATTCCTGGGATATATTGGGAGAAAACTATAATTTGAGAAGACACAGGCACCCCAATGTTCTTAGCAACAATATTTACAAATAGCCAGGACATAGAAGCAACCTAAATGTCCATTGACAGATGAACAGATAAAGAAGATGGTGTGCATATACAATAGACTATTACTCAGCCATAAAAAAGAATGAAATAATGCTATTTGCAGCAACATTGATGGACCTAAATATTGTCATATTAAATGAAGTAAGTCAGAGAAAGGCAAATATCATATGATATAGCTTATATGTGAGGTCTAAAAAATGATACAAATGAACTTATTTACAAAACAGAAATAGACTCACAGACATAGAAAACAAATTTATGGTTACCAAAGGGGAAAGCAGGGGAGAGATAAATTAGGAATTTGAGATTAATAGTTATACACTACTGTATATAAAATGGATAAACAACAAGGTCCTAATGTATAGCACAGGGAACTATATTCAATACCTTATAATAACCTAATATAGAAAAGAATCTGAAAAAGAATATACATATATTCTTATACACATATATTCAGCTAGATATGTATAAGTGAATCACATTGCTGTACACCTGAAACATTGTAAATCAACAATACTTCATTTAGAAAAAGTACATTAGATACAGATATGACTTTCTTACAATTGTTAATAAATTAATAAACAATTTTAATTCAGATAAAAAATAAATAAAATTTGTTTATTTTAAAGATCATGCAAAAATAATGTTTAAAATAAAATCTACCAGTGAGAGTATACCTAAAAAATAAACATAACAAAAATAAAACCAAAAAAATACCTAAAATACTTTACATATCAAGAAATAGAATGACTACTTCTTGGATAGAGTTTTTTATGGAGTAATAAAAATATATCAGAACTAGATGGAAATAATTGTTGCACCACACTATGAATTACTTAGTGCCACAGTATTTTTCACTTTATAATGGTTAATTTTATTTTTACAATTTCATCTTAATAAAGAAAAAGAAAATCAATCCAAATTATATATCCAAAATATATTGTATTGTTTTAATATATAGTATTTAAAATTAGGGTATATAAAATTAATATTCTTGAAACCAAAATAATTCTTAAGGAAAATTGAAGACAACATAAAGAGATCAATAGATATAACTTGTCTTGGATTAGAAAAATCAATATTCTTAAAATGAACATACTATCCAAGGCAAGCTACAGATTCACTGCAATCCATAACAAAATACAAATGGCATTTTTTACAGAACTACAACAAATAATTTAAAAATTTGTATGGAGACACACAAGACCATGAATAGCCAAAACAATCTTGAGAAAGAACAGAACTGGAGGAATAATGCTCCCTGACTTCAGACTATACTACAAAGCTACAGTAATCAAAACAATACTGTACTGGCACAAAAACAACACATAGATCAATAGAACAAGATAGAGATCCCAGAAATAAATCTTTACACTTTTGATCAATTAACCTATGATGAATGAGGCAAGAATATACAATGGAGAAAAGACAGTGCCCTCAGTAAGTGGTGCTGGGAAAACAGGACAGTTACATGTGAAAGCAAAACAATCAGAACATTCTCTAACACCAAAGAAAAATAAACTAAAAATGGATGAAGACCAAAATGTAATATCATATGCCATGAAACTCTTAGAGGAAAGCATAGGCAGAACACTCTTTGACATAAATTGCAGCAATATATTTTTGGATCCATCTCCTAAAGTAAAGAAAATAAAAGCAAATAAATAATGGGACCTTATTAAAATTAAAAGCATTTGCACCAACAAAACTAAAACAAAACTTACTGAATCAGAGAAAATATTCACAAATGATATGAACATGAGGCTGATATCCAACATAAACAGTTCATACAACTCAACATCAAGAAACAATCTGATTAAAAAATGTGCAGACAAACTTAGTAGACATTTTTCCAAAGAGAAAATGCAGATGGCCAAGAAGCACATAAAAAGATGCCCAACATCACTAAAGATTGGGGAAATTCAAATCAAAACCACAATGAAATATCACCATGCACTTATAAAAATGGCTACCATAACAAATAACACAGAGAGAGCAGAAGCAAGAAGATCTACAGCCCAGCAGCCTGTGGAACAAAAACCACATTCACAAAAAGATAGACAAGATGAAAAGGCAGAGGGCTATGTACCAGATGAAGAAACAAGAAGAAATACCAGAAAAACAACTAAATGAAGTGGAGATAGGAAACCTTCCAGAAAAAGAACTCAGAATAATGATGGTGAAGATGATCCAGGACCTCAGGAAAAGAATGGAGGCAAAGATCAAGAAGATGCAAGAAGTGTTTAACAAAGACCTAGAAGAATTAAAGTACAAATAAATAGAGATAAACAATACAATAACTGAAATGAAAAATACAATAGAAGGAATCAATAGCAGAATAACTGCAGCAGAAGAACGGATAAGTGCCCTGGAAGAAAGAATGGTGAAATTCACTGCCATGGAACAGAATAAAGGAAAAAAAAAAAGAAAAGAAATGAAGATCGCCTAAGAGACCTCTGGGACAACATTAAATGCAAAAATATTCACATTATAGGGGTCCCAGAAGGAGGAGAGAGAGAAAGGACCTGAGAAAATATTTGAAGAGATTATAGTCAAAAACTTCCCTAAAATAGGAAAGGAAATACCCACTGAAGTCCAGGAAGCAGAGAGTCCCAGGCAGGATAAACCCAAGGAGAAACACTCTGAGACACATAATAATCAAGTTGACAAAAACTAAAGACAAAGAAAAAATTATTGAAAGCAAAAAGGGAAAAATGACAAATAACATACAGGGGAACTCCCATAAAGTTAACAGCTGATTTCTCAGCAGAAACTTTACAAGCCAGAAGGAAGTGGCATGATATATTCAAAGTGATGAAAGGGAAGAAGCTATAACCAAGATTACTCTACACAACAAGGGTCTCATTCAGATTCGATGGAGAAATCAAAAGCTTTATAGACAAGCAATACCTAAGAGAATTCAGAACCACCAAACCAGCTCTACAACAAATGCTAAAGGAATTTCTCTAAGTGGGAAGCACAAGAGAAGAAAAGGACCTACAAAAACAAACCCATAACAATTAAGAAAAAGGTCACAGGAACATACATATCGATAATTACCTTAAACGTGAATGGATTAAATGCCCCAAGCAAAAGACACAGGCTTACTGAATGAATACAAAAACAAGATCCATATATATGCTGTCTACAAGAGACCCACTAGAGACCTAGGGACTCATATAGACTGAAATTGAGGGGATGGAAAAAGATATTCCATGCAAATGGAAATCAAAAGAAAGCTGGAGTAGCTATACTCATATCAGATAAAATAGACCTTAAAATAAAGAATGTAACAAGAGACAAGGAAGGACACTACATAATGATCAAGGGATCAATCCAAGAAGAAGATATAACAATTATAAATATCTGTGCACCCAAAATAGGAGCACCTCAATGCATAAGGCAACTGCTAACAGCTATAAAAGAGGAAATCGACAGTAACACAATAATAGTGGGGGACGTTAACAACTCACCTGCACCAATGGACAGCTCATCCAAACAGAAAATTAATAAGGAAACACAAGCTTTAAATAACACAACAGACCAGATAGATTTAATTGATATTTATAGGACATTCCATCCAAAGACAGCAGATTACACTCTATTCTCAGTGCTCATGAAACATTTTCCAGGATAGATCATATCTTGGGTCACAAATCAAGCCTTGGTTAATTTTAGAACATTGAAATCACATCAAGTATCTTTTCCAACAACAACACTATGAGACTAGATATCAAATACAGGAAAATATCTGTAAAAAATATCAACACATGGGACTTCCCTGGTGGTCTAGTGGTTAGGACTCTGTGCTCCCAATGCATGGGCCCTGGGTTCAATCCCTGGTCAGTGAACTATATGCCACATACATGCTGCAACTAAGAGTTTGCATGCCACAACTAAGCAGCTGGCGAGCTGCAACTAAGACCTGGTGCAACCAAATAAATAAATAAAGATAAATATTAAAATAAATAAAATTAAAAAAACAAACACATGGAGGTTAAACAATACATAACCAAATAACCAGAGATCACTGAAGAAAGAAAAGAGGAAGTCAAAAATACCTAGAGACAAGAGACAAATGACAATGAAAACACAATGATCCAAAACCTATTGGATGTAGCAAAAGCAGTTCTAAGAGGGAAGTTTAGAGCAATGCAAGCCTACCTCAGGAAACAAGGAAAATTTCAAATAAATAATCTAACCTTATACCTAAAGGAGCTAGAGAAAGAAGAACAAACAAAACCCAAAGTTAGTAGAAGGAAAGAAATCATAAAAATCAGAGCAAAATAAATGAAATAGAAACAAAGGAAACAATAGCACAGATCAATAAAACTAAACGTTGGTTCTTTGAGAAGATAAACACAAATGAAAAACTTTAGCCAGACACGAGAAAAAGAGGGAGAGGACTCAAATCAATAAAATTGGAAATGAAAAAGGAGAAGTTACAACAGACACCACAGAAATACAAAGCATCATAAGAGACTACTAGAAGCAACTCTATGCCAATAAAATGGACAACCTGGAAGAAATGGACAAATTCTTAGGAAGGTATAAACTACCAAGTCTGAACCAGGAAGAAATAGAAAATATGAACAGACCAATCACAAGTAATGGAACTGAAACTGTGATTAAAAATCTTCCAACAAACAAAAGTCCAGAAACAGATGGCTTCACAGGTAAATTCTATCAAACATTTAGGAAAGAGCTAACACCCATCCTTCTCAAACTCTTCCAAAAAATTGCAGAGGAAGGAACAATCCCAAACTCATTCTATGAGGCCACAATCACCCTGATACCAAACAAAGATACTACAAAGGAAAGAAAATTACAGACCAATATCAGTGATGAACATAGATGCAAAAACCCTCCACAAAATAATAGGAAACAGAATCCAACAACACATTAAAAGGATCATACACCATGATCAAGTGGGATTTATCCCAGGGATGCAAGGATTCTTCAGTATACACAAATCAGTTAATGTGATACATGATATTAACAAATTGAAGAATAAAAACCATATGATCATCTCAATAGATGCAGAAAAGTCTTTTGACAAAATTCAACACCAATTTATGATTAAAAACTCTCCAGAAAGTGGGTATGGAGGGAACCAACCTCAACATAATAAAGGCTGTATATGACAAACCGACAGCAAACATCATTCTCAGTGGTGAAATACTGAAAGCATTTCCTCTAAGATCAGGAACAAGACAAGGATGTCCACTCTTGCCACTATTATTAAACATAGATTTGGAAGTCCTAGCCACAACAATCAGAGAAGAAAAAGAAATAAAAAATACACAAATTAAAAAAGAAGAAAACTGTCACTGCTTGCAGATGACATGATACTATACATAGAGAATCCTAAGATGCCACCAGAAAACTACTAGAGCTAATCAATGAATTTGGTAAAGTTGCAGGATACAAAATTAATGCATAGAAATCTCTTGCATTCTTATAAAGTAATGATGAAATATCTGAAAGAGAAATTAAGGAAACACTCCCATTTACCATTGCAACAAAAAGAATAACATACCTAGGAATAAACCTACCTAAGGAGACAAAAAACCTGATGCAGAAACCTATAAGACACAAATGAAAGAAATTAAACATGATACAAACAGATGGAGAGATATATCATGTTTGTGGATTAGAAGAATCAATACTGTGAAAATGACTATACTACCCAAAGCAATCTACAGATTCAATGCAATCCCTATCAAATTACTAATGGCATTTTTTACAGAACTAGAAAAAACTTAAAATTTGTATGGAGATGCAAGAGACCCCAAATAGCTAAAGCAGTCTTGAGGGAAAAAAAATGGAACTGGAGAAATCAGACTCCTTGACTTCAGACTATACTACAAACCTACAGTAAACAAGATAATATGGTATTGGCACAAAAAGAGAAATATAGAACAATGGAGCAGGATAGAGAGCCCAGAGATAAACCTATGCACCTATGGTCAACTAATCTATGACAAAGGAGGCAAGGATATACAATGGAGAAAAGACCGTCTCTTCAATAAGTGGTGCTGGGAAAACTGGACAGCTATATGTAAAAGAAGGAAATTAGAACACTCCCCAACACCATACACAAAAATAAACTCAAAATGGATTATATACCTAAATTTAAGGCCAGACAATATAAAACTCTTAGAGGAAAACAGAAGAAGAATACACTTTGATATAAATCACAGCAAGATCTTTTTTGATCCACCTCCTAGAAAAATGGAAATAAGAACAAAAATAAACAAATGGGACCTAATGAAACTTAAAAGCTTTTGGAAAACAAAGGAAACTACAAACAAGATGAAAAGAGAACTCCCAGAATAGGAGAAAATATTTGCCAACAAATCAATGGACAAAGGATTAATTTCAAAAATATGTAATTAGCTTATGTAGCTCAATATTAAAAAAATAAACAACCCAATCAAAAAATGGACAGACCTAAATAGACATTTCTCCAAAGAAGACATACAGATGGCTATGAAGCACATGAAAAGATGCTCAACATCACTAATTATTAGAGAAACAGAAATCAAAACTACAATGAGGTATCACTTCACACCAGTTAGAATGAGCATCATCAGAAAATCTATGAAAAACACATGCTTGACAGGGTGTGGAGTAAAGGGAAGCCTCTTGCACTGTTGGTGGGAATGAAAATTGATATAGCCACTACGGAGAACAGTATGGGTGCTCCTTAAAAAACTAAAGGTAAAACTACCATGTGACCCAGCAATCCCACTACTGGGCACCCCAATGTTCACTGCAGCACTATTTATTATTCAGCCATAAAAAGGAGCGAAATTGGGTCATTTATAGAGAGGTGGATGGATCTGGAGACTGTCATACAGAGTGAAGTAAGTCAGAAAGAGAAAAACAAATATTGTATATTAATCCATATATGTGGAACCTGGAAAAATGGTACCGATGAACCAGTTTGCAGGGCAGAAATAGAGACACAGTTGTAGAGAGCAAACGTATGGTCACTAAGGTGGGAAAGTGATGGGGTGGGTGTGGGTGTGGGTGGTGGGATAAATTGGGCGATTGGTATTGACATATATACACTAATGTGTATAAAATGGGTAACTAATAAGAACCAGCTATATAAAAGAATAAATAAAATGCAAAAATTAAAAAAAAATAACACAAATAACAAGTGCTTCTGAGGATGTAGAGAAAATGGAAACTCTTACACTGTTGGTGGGGATATAAATTAATGCATTCACTGTAAAAAGGAAAAAAACATAGATGTTTCTCAAAAAACTAAAATGTTCATAGCAGCATTATTTACAATAGCCAAGATATGGAAGAAACTTAAATGTCCATCAACAGATAAAAGGATAAAGAAGATGTGGAATATGTATACAGTTGAATACTACTCAGCCATAAAAAAGAGTGAAATTTGCCATTTGCAGCAACATGGTTAGACTTGGAAGGCATTATGCTAATTGAAATAAGTCAGACAGAGAAATACAAATACTGTATGATATCACTTATATGTGGACTCTAAGTATACAATAAACTAGTGAATATAACAGAAAAGAAGTAGACTCACAGATATAGAGAACAACTAGTGGTTGCCAGTGGGAGGGGGAGGGTAAATATAGGTGTGGGAGAGTGGAAGGTACAAACTACTGTGTATAAAATAGGCTACAGAATGCATTGTACAACATGGGGAATATAGCCAATATTTTGTAATAACTGTAAATGTAGTGTAGCCTTTAACATTGTACAAAAATAAATTATTTTAAAAATAAAAATAATAAACCCAATATATTACAAGTATCATGCACTATAATCAAGTTGCAATTTATCCCTGGGATTCAAGAATGGTTCAATATGTAGAAATCAATCAATGTGATACCTCACATTAACAAACTGAATAATAAAAATCATATGATCATCTCAGTAGATTCAGAAAAACTTTTTGCAAAGTTCTACATCCATTTATAATAAAAATTCTCAACAAAGTGGGTATAGTGTAAATATACCTCAACATACTAAAGACCATATATGACAAGCCCACAGCAAATGTTATACTCAATTGTGAAAAGCTAAAACTATTTCTTCTTAGACCAGGACAAGAAAAATGATGTCTACTTTAACCACTTTTGTTCAATATTCTATTGGAATTCCTAGGCACAGCAAACAGAAAAAAAATAAAATAAGAGTTTAAATTAAGAAAGAAGAAATAACACTGTAACAATTGGCAGATGACAAGATACTATATATAGAAAATTCTAAAAATGCCACCAAAAAACTAGAACTCAGTAAATTCAGTAAAGTTGCAGGATACACTATTAATGTGGAGAAATCTGTTGTGTTTCTATTCACTGAGAACAAACATATGAAAGAGAATTTAAGAAACCAATTCCATTTACAGTCACTTCAAAAAAAATAAAATAAATGGGGCTAAATCTAACTGAGGAGGTAAAGACTTGTACTCAGAAAACTTTAAGACACTGGTGAAAGAAATTGAAGATAATGCAAACAGGTGGAAAGATATATCATGCTCATGGATTGGAATAATTTAATAACATTAAAATGACCACATTTCCCAAGGCAACCTATGGATTCAATGCAATCTCTATCAAAATGCTAATAGCATTTTTCACAGAGCTAGAAGAAATACTTCTAAAATTTGTGTGGAAACACAAAAGACCCCCAAAAGTGAAAACAATCTTGAGAATGAAGAATATAACCAAAAATAATCATATTCCCTGATTTCAAACTATATCACAAAGCTACAGTAATCAAACCAGTATGGTACTCACACAAAAACAGGCACATAATCAATGAAACAGAATAGAGTCCAGAATTGATCCCACACTTATATGGGCAATTAATCTCTGACAAAGGAGACAAGAATATAAAATGGGGAAAGGACACCCTAATTTTCAATAAATAATTTTGGAAAACTGTACAGCTACATACAAAAGACTCAAAGTTGACTACTTTCTTACACCATATACAAAAATAAACTCAAAATGGATCAAAGACTTAAATGTAAGACTTGAAATCATAAAACGTATAGAAAAAATATAGGCAGAATGCTTTTTTACATCAGTCTAAGTGGTATTTTTTTTTGAATATGTCTCCTTAGGCAAGAGGAAAATAAAGCACAAATAAATAAATGAGACTGCATCAAACTAAAAATCTCTTGCACAGCAAAAGAAACCATCAACAAAATGAAAAGGCTACCTAGTGAATGGGAGAAGATATTTGCAAAGGATATGGGGTTCTGACAAGGGGTTAATATCCTAAATATACAAAGAACACATATAACTCAACATCAAAACCAAACTAACCAACCAAACAAACAAATTAAAAAGTGGGCAGAGGATCTGAATGACATGTTTCCAAAGAAGACACCCAGATGGCAAAGAGGCACATGAAAAGATACTCAACATCACCAATCATCCAGAAAATGCAAATCAAAATCACAATGAATACACTGCTATATGTAAAATAGATAACCAACAAAGGCCTACTGTATAGCACAGAGAATGCTGCTCAATATTCTACTATAACCTAAATGGGGAAATAATTTGAAAAAAGAATATATATATATATGTATATGTATAACTGAATCACTTTGCTGTACACTTGAAACTAACAAAACATTGTTAATCAACTATGTTCCAATATAATATAAAAATTAAAAAAAAAGCACACACACTGAAATATCACTGCGCACTTGTCAGAATGGCCATTACCAGAAAGACAACAAGTATCAAGTGTTGGTGAGGATGTATAGAAAATGGAACATTCTTTCAATGTTGATGAGAATGTACACTTGTGCAGCCACTATGGAATACAGTATGGAGATTCTTCAAAAAATTAAAAATAGATCTACCATGTGATCCAGCAATTCCTTTTCTGGGTTTTTATACAAAGAAACAAAAACATTAATTCAAAAAGGTATATGCATCCCTATGTTCATTTCAGCATTATTTATGATAGCCAAGATATGAAAGCAAACTTAATACCTATTCATAGAAGAATGGATAAACAAATTATTGTGCATATATAGAATAAAATATTACAAGGCCATAAAAAGAATAGAATCTTGACATTCGTGACAACATTGATGGATCTAGAGGGTATTATACTGAGTGAAATAAGTCAGATGGAGAAAGACAAATACTGTATGATTTCACTTATATGTGGGTTCTAAAAAGTAAAAACAGTGAATAAATACAACCAAAAAAAAAAAAAAATCCAGAGTCATAGATACTGAGAACTAATAGGTGGTTACCAGAGGGGAGGGGTTTGGGGGAGGAGAGAAATACGTGAGGGAGATTAAGAGTTACAAACTTCCAGCTACAAAATGAATGAGTCATAGATGTCAAATATACAGTGTGAGGAATATAGCCAATAATTACATCATACCTGTGCATGGTGACAGATGACAACTAGTCTTATCATGGTGATCATTTTGAAATGTATAGAAATATCGAATTGCTATGTTGTTTACTAGGAACTAACAGTGTTTTAGGTCAATTATACTTCAAAAACAAAGAAACAAACAAAAACTCAGAAAAAGAGATCAGATTTGTGGTTATCACCTGTAGGGATAGGGAATTAGATGAAGGTAGTCAAAAGGTACCAATTCTCATTTATAAAATAAATAAGTACTAGGGATATAATGTACATGATAAAGATAATTAACACTGCTGTACTTTATAAGTGAAAGTTGCTAAAAGAGTAAATCCAAGATTTCTCATCACAAGGAAAAAATTTTTTTTCCTATTTATTTTGTGTTGTATTTGTATGAGATGATGGAGTTTCTTTAAACGTATTTTGGTAACCATGTCATAATGTATGAAAGTTGAATCATTATGTTGTACACCTTGAACTTATAGGATGCTGCATATCAAGTATATCTCAATAAAACTGTAGGAAAATACTAAGTACAGAATGTTATTGAGATATAAATATTCCTTTTTTGCTTTATTGACATTTGTATTGATGTTGACAAAACAATGATGGGTAAAACTGCTGGCCTCTTACCACAAGTTATGAAGGTTGTACTAATGTCATTGTACTGGTTGTTGCCACATACATTACAATAAAAGTCAGTTTCACTTATGAAGATTTTCAATGGGGTAATGACAATTGTTGGTTTTTTGACACTAATTCTTCAGTTTAAAAATTTTGGGCAGCAAAATAAGAAGTATATAGAAAACACCTTTGTCACAAATTTAACTACAATGTTAGTCTCAGGGCAAAGCACATGAATTAGCATGAAACATGTATTGAAATAGCTGTTTGTTTTTTTTTTTCATAGACTACCTTCTTTACTTGAAAGAACAACTGACTGTCACACTCTAATTACTTAGACTGGAGCATTTGGCAAACATTTATCAAAATGAACAAAATAAGCTATTATGAGGTGATTTCTTTTATGTTATGATTCCTACCCAACTTGTGTGAAACTTACAGAACTTAAGCTATGTTAAGCTCTGCTCAAAATAAGTTCCAGTGGCCAATGTGGACTTCCATGTTATTTTTTCTGAAAGGTCTAATGTAGGACTGTAAATGATTTAAGAGTGATAAGCTGAGTATTATTCTATATAAGAAAGTTCAGTGGGCAATATAAGTCACTGGAACAGAAGTAACAACTGATAGAGTCAAGATTTCTGCCTCTGGGGTAACTGTTACTCCTTAGAAAGAGACCGCTGATCTGAGTGGCTTTGAAGGTCCTTCACTGGAGATCCAAACTTCACACTGCTGAGAGCTGTTCCAGATGGACGCTGCCAGAAACCCTGTTGAAGCAGAGGGTGACATCTCACTCATACTTGTCTGGAGACACCCTTCCTGAACTGGAGACCACTGCTCATGCTAAGATGCATCCTTTCCAGACTTCCGCGTTGAGTGGTTCATTACTTCCTTTTCCATACTTTGACTAACCAGTGGCGTGTGTTAATTGTGTACAATAAACTGGGTGATTTGTGAATTAAATATTGGCTTTTGTTCCAATCTTGTGATTTCTACTTGCTCTTACTGCTGGACCCTGCAACAAACATGAGCCTATCACTTCAGAGAAAATATATGACAGCATTTGTTACTAATGATAAAATTTGAGCTTATAAACAAAACAAAACAACTACAAAGAATTTTGGAGCGATGTCACTGGGTATATATCCAAAGGAAATAAAAACAGTATCTTGAAGAAATATCTAGACTGCTACTGTAATAAGGAAGCACAAATCTGAATCCATGTTAAGTCTGTTTCTTTCTCTTTAAACTTTGTGCTCTGTTGCCTGTGCTTAGTCACACTGGCTCTGCACCTTTGTAAAAGAATGTTGCCCATAGCCTGTAATATACAGGACAACCTATTTTCAGGGCTCTGACATTTAAGAGTCCATTCAAATTGAGATAAAAATTTGCAGAACAGAGAATAACATTTATTTTGTTGGAGGTTTACAGGAACATCATGGCCTGACCTATGTGGACAGCTGTAAGAACAAAGGATTCCTGCAAGAAGTTTGCAACAACCAACCACTCTCCTTCCCTTTTTAGTATGAAAGAAGACTGAATTCTGACTGGGGTAAGATGGTTCTCAGGACACTAGTCTACCATCTTTTTGTCTGCTGGCTTTCTGAATAAAGTTGTTATTCCTTACCCCAACAACTTATCTTACCCCAACAACTTATCTCCCAATGTATTGGCCTGTCGTGTGGTAAGCAGAATAAGTTTGGACTCAGCAACATCATGCTCATTGCAGCATTATGAAACAATGTCCCAATGGGTTAATAGAAACTGGTGACTAACAGAAATTCTTGAGTTTGTCTTACAGCTTGTTAAAACTCTTCCACTTACAAGATACAACCCACCTTCACTGATAAAGTTTGTTTTAATTGTTGCTACAAAATCTTGCATGTCCTTCAAGTGGCACATAGCCTAAACAATAAGATGTTTGCTTGAGATGTTTTTTAGGAACTTGGAGTCAGCTATGTCCAGGTCAACCTCACACCTGTTAAGACTTGTTGGGACCACTGACCATAAAACTGGGCCTGCACAGGTGCCCAGTGAATGACATTTTGACCTCAGAGGGCCAAAAATTCTTTTCTCAGTTCATGCTAAACAACTTTATTTTTGAATGTGCATCACGAAGAAGTATGTAACTCAGATGCACCTGTGCAGAAGACAAATTACCTCACTTTATCCCAAACTCCAATCACCTTTCTCCTTTCCTAAGACCACCTTGCTTCTTTATCCCATAAGTATCCCAAGTCCCTTACTTTGGGGAGGAAAATCTGAGACCTATCCTCACAGCTCCTCTCTTCACTGTCTTGTGAATAAACCCTCTTTTTTCTTTAAAACTGTAAAACTTCACATCTCAGCATTTTGGTTTCCTGCACATCAGTCAAATGAAACTGGATTGAAAATAACTATTCAAATAGACAAGATATAAAAACAACCTAAGTGAACAGCTCACAAATGGATGAATGTATATACATATATATATATTATAATGAGTATATAATATATATATTATATAATATATATATAATGAATATATTATATATATATATATTATATAATGAACCAAGTTCATTTGCCCAACACAGCAAGCCAAATGCTGAGACACTGAGGTTTTCAGCAGAGAAAAGGTTTATTCACAAGTCATCCAAGTGTCTGGGAGAGCAAACCTCAGATTTTGTTTCTTTAGGTGGAGAACTTGGGATATTTATGGGTAGTCAGAGGGCAAGGGAAGGTGACTGAAAGCAGGAAAGGTGAAGTAATCATCATCTGCACAGGTGCAACTGAGCTTCTTTATGGAATGTGTGTGCAAATTCAGTGGGAATTTGTATGAAACATATTGAGGAATTTTGGGTTGTGATGTCAAAAGGTCACCTATCAGACAAGAAAATTTATTCTACACAGACTCTGATCAGCCATATTGGTTCCACCTGGTTTTGGCCAGTTTTCTCATGTTACAAGCAGAGGGATATTTAACAATCTATTCCATTATCTGTTGTTCTGTAAAGACAAGCTCAAGAATTTCTTTTAGTCTCCAGTTTTTGTTAACCCTGTGTGTCATGGTATCAGAATGCTTTTTTTTTAACCCTATGGGGCACAATTTCATAAACACATATGCACACACACATACACACACGATGGAATATTATTCAATCATGAAAAAGAAGGAAATCCTGCCATTAGCAATAGGACATTGAGGATATTATGCTAAGTCATATAAGTCAGACAGAGAAAGACACATATTGTATGAAATCATTTATACGTGGACTCTAATAAAGCCAAACTCAGAGAACAGAATGGTGGTTGCCAGTACTTTTGGGGTGAAAGGGAGGAGATGTTGGTCAAAGTGTACAAACTTCCAGTTACAAGTTCTGAGGATCTAATGTACAGCATGGTGATTCATAAGATGGTTAACAATATTGTATTATATACTTGAAAGTTGCTAAGAGAGCTGGTCTTAATGTTCTCACCACATAGATGAAATGGTAATTATGTGAAATAATGGAGGTGTTAGCTAACCCTATGGTGGTAATCATTTTGGAAAATGTGCATCTACACCTGTGACATCTTCACAATATTTAAAGACGTTCTAAAGAGATTGGTAATGATATTAGTCAATGTAATTTCTGACATTATTAAAAGACATGTCAAAATTTAGACCTGCCCAGCTCAATGAATCAATATTTTCCAAATTGTAATAGAAAACGTTTCAAAATCCATTCAAGATGCAAGATATACCAATGGATTTTCATGCAACTAGCTATACAAAGTTTCTTGATATAGTCTAAGACTTTAACTGCAACTGACCTTTAAGAAAGTACTACTTGTTGAGTTTTGTGTAGTGTCCAAGAAGACTACCCATAATTATCTGAAAAGGCAAAAAAATATGGCTGTCTTTCAAATATATATTGGTATTAAGCCCAATTTTTTTTTCACATATTTCAACCAAAAATACCTAGCAACAGCTGTGATGCAGAAGCAGATATGAGAAACCAGCTGTCTTCTACTGTCGGATATCAAATTGCAAAATTGTGAAACAATGTCACTCTTTTTATTATTTTCTTTATTTTATATATTTTATTTAAAATATTATTTTATCAAAAAGTATAATATCTGGTCAAATTTTATGAAATCTATGTAAATTTATAAATATTTAAAATATTTTCCATTTTAGCTTCTAATGTGCTAAGTCCTGATAGGTATAGACCACATAAAATTCCTGTAGTTTTTAATGCTATTAAGAGTGTTAAGGTGTTCTGAGATCAAAATTTTGAAAACCACTGGTGTAGATTAAAGAGATTTATGCAGAATAGAGCAGAACAGAACAAATGGTCACTGTACAATACAGAATTCAAGAAATGTGGCTCTTCCAACCTGCTTGCACTCTATCCTAAACATGTTAATCTGCCCATCTCTTTTTCTTTGCTTCTTGTTCTACTTTAAACAGACTCAATAAACCATGCAATTCAAATTAGGTGACCTGTGATTCTTTTTTTCCCATGACCTCTGGAATAATCAGCTTGGTACTGTACAGATCAGTATATGCATATACTGTATACATAGAATATATATATATGTATATACACACACACACACACACACATATATATACAACACACACATACACATATGTATATGCAAATACATGCTGATCTGCAAATATGTATTATATTTTACATATGTATATATGTTTTATGTAAAAACATTAGTGTGTATATAAATATAGAAATATAAAACATTAGATATGGTATTTTTAGAAGGCATATTTTATTATTAAATCAGGAATATACTGCTTTTATCACATTTTTTCTGTTGAAAATTAGAGAAATTTTTATTTCCAAACTAATAAAATTTGAAGCACAGTTCAGTACTGCATTTCTGTGTAATTTTTATCCTATTTACTGTTCTTAACACATGATAGGTTTGGGTCAATATTTTATGCATGTGTATATATTTAAATACATATATATATAATTCTGTAATGTATATATTTAGAATAATGCTATAATGCATTATTTATGATATTATCATGAATGTAACTTCTTCATTTAAAAGTTCAGGATAAACATGGTTACTTAGATGATGGTCTCACTTGGTAATGTAGATTTTTCAGCCCATTTGTGTGCCATAACATGTCTGAAGCAACCATATCGTGTACATATTTTTCTCAGATTATCTGGAAGATTTGTGAATAGTAATGAACACATTTTCATTACCTCTGTGGTTGGTGGACAATGAAACTGTATTTTAGCAAGTGAAAACCATCTCTGACTTGTTTTAAAAAAGGGGAGTCAGCATTAGAAAGGTCGGAATAACAGAGTACAGACCACAGAGGGGCTTCAAAAAATAATTTGGACCAATTGACAGCAATTGAAAACTTGTACAATAAATTATTTTAACAAATATATTTAAGCAAATGTAAAAAAATATGAAACATTTTGAACATTTAGGAACACAGATTCAAAATGATATAAAATTTAAAATCACATTTTTATCACTATCAGATATTTTGATATATCCATGTTATAACATAGCTTGTTTTATGTTAAAGCACTTATTAGCTCTTTTTCAAAATATTTTATCATTTTTTACATACTTTGCACTAAACCCACAGGTATATGGAATGTCTTTATTCAGTGGTGATAGAGACTATAAAACTAGATGAATAATTGAGCATTTTTTTCACTTAAGCACTGACTAGTCCTATAAAGATCACCGAGGTAATGTTTTTGGTATTTTTTCCCCAATACTAAATTTGTTTTTTGACTGGTTTTGGTACCAGGGTGATGGTGGCCTCATAGAATGAGTTTGGGAGTGTTCCTCCATCTGCTATATTTTGGAACAGTTTGAGAAGGATAGGTGTTAACTCTTCTCTAAATGTTTGATAGTATTCGCCTGTGAAGCCATCTGGTCCTGGGCTTTTGTTTGTTGGAAGATTTTTAATCACAGTCTCAATTTCAGTGCATGTGATTGGTCTGTTCATATTTTCTATTTCTTCCTGGTTCAGTCTCGGCAGGTTGTGCATTTCTAAGAATTTGTCCATTTCTTACAGGTTGTCCATTTTATTGGCATAGAGTTGCTTGTAGTAATCTCTCATGATCTTTTGTATTTCTGCAGTGTCAGTTGTTACTACTCCTTTTTCATTTCTTATTCTATTGATTTGACTCTTTTCCCTTTTTATCTTGATGAGTCTGGCTAATGGTTTATCAAGTTTGTTTATCTTCTCAAAGAACCAGCTTTTAGTTTTATTGATCTTTGCTATCTTTCCTTCATTTCTTTTTAATTTACTTCTGATGTGATCTTTATGAGTTCTCTCCTTCTGCTAACTTTGGGGTTTTCTTGCTCTTCTTTCTCTAATTGCTTTAGGTGAAAGGTTAGGTTGTTTATTTGAGATATTTGCTCTTTCTTAAGGTAGGATTGTATTGCTTTAAAATTCACTCTTAGAACTGCTTTTCCTGCATCCCATAAGTATTGGATTGTCTTGTCTCCTTTGTCATTTCTTTCTAGGTATTTTTTGATTTCCTCTTTGATTGCTTCAATGATCACTTCGTTTAGTAGTGTATTGTTCAGCCTCCATGTGTTTGTATATTTTGCAGATCATTTCCTGTAATTGATATCTAGTCTCATAGCATTGTGGTCAGAAAAGATACTTGATAAAATTACAATTTTCTTAAATTTAACAAAGCTTGATTTATGACACAAGATATGATCTATCCTGGAGAAAATTCCATGAGCACTTGAGAAAAATGTTTATTCTGTTGTTTTTGGATGGAATGTCCTATAAATATCAATTAAGTCCATCTTGTTTAATGTACCATTTAAAGCATGTGTTTCCTTATTTATTTTCATTTTGGATGATCTGTCCATTGCTGAAAGTGAGGTGTTAAAGTCCCCTACTATGAATGTGTTACTGTCAATTTCCCCTTTTATGGCTGTCACAAAGAAATAAACCTACAGGGCAATATCACTGATGAACATAGATGCAAAATACTCAACAAAATACTAGCAAACAGAATCCAAAGGCACATTAAAAGGATCACACACCATGATCAAGTGGGGTTTATTCCAGGAATGCAAGGATTATTTAATATATGCAAATCAATCAATGTGATACACCATATTAACAAACTGAACGAGAAAAACAATAAGATCATCCCAATAGATGCAGAGAAAGCTTTCTCCAATATTCAACACTCATTTATGATAAAAACCCTGCAGAAAGTAGGCATAGAGGGAACTTTCCTCAACATAATAAAGGCCATATATGACAAACCCACAGCCAACATCATCCTCAATGGTGAAAAACTGAAAGCATTTCCACTAAGATCAGGAACAAGACAAGGTTACCCCCTCTCACCACTCTTATTCAACATAGTTTTGGATGTTTTAGCCACAGCAATCAGAGAGAAAAAGGAAATAAAAGGAATCCAAATAGGAAAAGAAGAAGGAAAGCTGTCACTGTTTGCAGATGACATGATACTATACATAGAGAATCCTAAAGATGCTACCAGAAAACTACTGGAACTAATCAATGAATTTGGTAAAGTAGCAGGATACAAAATTAATGCACAGAAATCTCTGGCATTCCTATACACTAATGATGAAAAATCTGAAAATGAAATTAAGAAAACACTCCCATTAACCATTGCAACAAAAACAATAAAATATCTAGGAATAAACCTACCAAAGGAGACAAAAGACTTGTATGCAGAAAATTATAAGACACTGATGAAAGAAGTTAAAAATGATACAAATAGATGGAGAGATATACCATGTTCTTGGATTGGAAGAATCAACATTGTGAAAATGATACAGATTCAATGCAATCCCTATCAAACTACCACTGGCATTTTTCACAGAACTAGAACAAAATATTTCACAATTTGTATGGAAACACAAAAGACCCGGAATAGCAAAAGCATTCTTGAGAATGAAAAACGGAGTCAGAGGAATCAGGCTTCCTGATTTCACATTATACTACAAACCTACAGTAATCAAGACAGTATGGTACTGGCACAAAAACAGTAATATAGATCAATGGAACAGGATAGAAAGCCCAGAGGTAAACCCACTCACATATGGTCACCTTATCTTTGGTAAAGGAGGCAGGAATATACAGTGTAGAAAAGACAGCCTCTTCAGTAAGTGGTGCTGGGAAAACTGGACAGGTACATGTAACATTGTGAAATTAGAACACTCCCTAACACCATACACAAAAATAACCTCAAAATGGATTAAAGATCTAAATGTAAGGCCAGACACTATCAAACTCTTAGAGGAAAACATAGGCAGAACAGTGTATGACGTAAATCACAGCAAGATCCTTTTTGATCCCTCTCCTAGAGAAACTGAAAATAAAACAAAAATAAACAAATGAGACCTAATGAAACTTCAAAGTTTTTGCACAGCAAAGGAAACCATAACCAAGACGAACAGACAACCCTCAGAATGGGAGAAAATATTAACAAATGAAGCAACTGACAAAGGATTAATCTCCAAAATTTAAAAGCAGCTCATGCAGCTCAATAACAATAAAAGAAACAACCCAATCCAAATATTGGCAGAAGACCTAAACAGACATTTCTCCAAAGAAGATATACAGACTGCCAACAAACACATGAAAGAATGTTCAACATCATTAATCATTAGAGAAATGCAAATCAAAACTACAATGAGATATCATCTCACACCAGTCAGAATGGTAATCATCAAACACTCTAGAAACAATAAATGCTGTAGAGGGTGTGGAGAAAAGGGAACACTCTTTCACTGCTGGTGGGAATGTAAATTGATACAGCCACTATGGAAAACAGTATGGAAGTTCCTTAAAAACTACAAATAGAACTGCCATATGACCCAGCAATCCCACTACTGGACATATACCCTGAGAAAACCATACTTCAAAAAGAGTCGTGTAGCAAAATATTCATTGCAGCTCTATTTACAATAGCCGGGAGATGGAAGCAACCTAAGTGTCCATCATCAGGTGAATATGGATAAAGAACATGCAGCACATATATACAATGGAATGTTACTCAGCCATAAAAAGAAACGAGATTGAATTATTTGTAGTGAGGTGGATGGACCTAGAGTCTGTCATACAGAGTGAAGTAAGAGAAAAACAAACACCGTATGCTAACACATATATATGGAATCTAAGGGGAAAAAAAAGTCATGAAGAACCTAGGAGTAAGATGGGAATAAAGACACAGACCTACTAGAGAATGGACTTTAGGATATGGGAAGGAGGAAGTGTAAGCTGAGACATAGAGAGTGTGACATGGACATATATACACTACCAAACATAAAATAGATAGCTAGTGGGAAGCAGCCACATGGCACAGGGAGATCAGCTCAGCACTTTGTGACCTCCTAGAGGGGTGGGATAGGGAGTGTGGGAGGGAGGGAGACACATGAGGGGAGAGATATGGGAACATATGTATAACTAATTTACTTTGTTATAAAGCAGAAACTAACACACCATTGTAAAGCAATTATACTCTAATAAAGATGTTAAAAAGAAAGTAAAAAAATCTTTCTTTGAAATCCTAATGCCTCTTTTTTGAAAGATTATTTTAAATCCCATGACAGTTATGAGATTTCTACAGTGAATATTTTACAGTATGCCTCATGACACTCAAAATAAAAAAGCAATAATACTAATAGGGAAAATAATCTCTCTTATGGCAAGAAACTGAATTGTTACTTATTTCTTTCAAAGTCGTTTTAATCAAGATGTATATCATGTACAATTTTAGACATCAATCCACATAAATTTATAAAGCATTTTTTATTCCATTGACCTACCTGTGAAAAGTAGAATAAACATTGTACATAAATTTAAAAGCTATGTAAAATTTATTTTATATAAACCATCAAATAATTACTTCATATTATTTATATTCATGTCATTGAAATTAAATATTTTAAGTTATTTTTGACAAGGACAACATGAAGCTTTATGCGATGATGGACAAATCCATACATAATGGCTAAATTTTAGTTATGATTGACCAAGTTACTGTGTTAGTATACTAGGGCTGATATAACAAACAACTACATATTGGGTGGCTTAAACAATAGAAATTTATTTTCTCTCAGTTCTAGAGGCTAGAAATCTGAGATCAAGCTGTTGGTGGGATTGGTTTCTTCTGAGGGTTCTCTTCTTGGCTTGTAGATGGCCATCTTCTCCCTGTATCTTCACATGGTCATTCTTCTATCACTGTCTGTGTACACATTTTTCTTATAAGGATACCAGTCAAAGTGAATTAGAAGCCATTCTAAACAAAACCATTTTAACTTAATTACTCTTTTAGAGATCCTATCTTCAAATGCAGTCACATCGGAGGTACTGGAATTTAGGACTTAAACATATGAATTTTGGGGGAACACACAATTGTTGCCCTAAAGAAGAAATATTTACACTAAAAATAATACTGTAAATTTAACCTACTCTTTCAGCTGGAGAAGTATGCATCTCTGAGTGTCTGCCTGGTGTACACACTCTTTATGAACCCAATGTCCTAGGCAGTTTTTTATTCAAACCACCAAATAGATTTACCATTTATATTAGTCTGGATTCTCCAGAGAAATAGAACCAGTAGGAAATAGGATATATATATATATATATATATATATATATATATATATATATATATATATGATTATATTAGTATAAGGTATTGACTTACACAAATATTGAGGATGAGATGTCCCAAGATGTGCAGGAGAAGTGATGCTATAGTTCCATTCCATGTCTGAGTAGTTAGAGAGAGAAAGTAAATTCTCCCTTACTCAGTCCTTTGTTCCATTTAGGCCCTCATGGATTGGATGAGATCCACCCACATTGGGAATGCCAAATTCTTTTACTCAGTCCACCAATTCAAATGTTAGTCTCATCCAGAAATACCTTCACAGGCATACTCACAATAATGTTTAACTAATTATCTGGGCTCAATCAGGTTGATAAATAAAATTAACCATCACACCCCTTAATTCCTACACTTCTAGCTCCTAACACAATGGCATATAGATTTTGAGTGTGAAGATTTTACAATTTTGAAGGTCACCATGCAGGAAAATGAAAAAAAAGTTGAATTAAAAATAAAAATAGGCATAAAATTAACAGTAATTTAGAATGAGAAAATCAAATACAAACTTAATAATAATTGACAGTAATTTAGAAGGAGAAAATAAATTATATCAAATACAAACTTAATAACAAATGATAGTGATTACCATGAAGGGACAAATTTCACTCACTCCTAGCAAAAGTTCTCTGGAAAAATCAAATGTCAATCCAAATACAAAAAAATATCACATACATAAACATAATACAATGAAATAACAAGATAGTTATAAATAAACAATTACATTTACCATCAGAAGTGGAAGCATAGATATTGGATATGAGATATAGATATAATATATATGTATATCTATATCTATCTATATCGAACAATCTTCTATATATCTAAAAAAATTGTCCTGTCAGGAAAGTCCTTTCATTACTGTCACTGATTTTAACAGAAATGCAGATAAATTTCATAACTTGACAAGGCCTGACATAAGGATTAGGTTTTATTAGGAAATGGAAAACTTACAAGGCCAATCATCAGGATAAAATGTCCATGAATAGGTGTGCTAGTGCCAGAAAATCTGTAGCACTTGGCATGGATTTCCTGTTTGTTAAATGCCTTTTAAATTGCCAAAGAATAATTCTGCTTTGTACAAAATTACTTCACATAATTTTTGATCATTATTAACAGTTTGCACTTTTTTTGTTTTGTTTTGTTTTTAAGAAGATTGCACAGAATAGTGAAAATTGTAAAATCAGCTCTCATCATATATTTGTGACCCAGTTTATTTCTAAAAATCTCATGAAAGGGCTTCCCTGGTGGCGCAGTGGTTGAAAGTCTGCCTGCCAATGCAGGGGAAATGGGTTCGTGCCCCGGTCCAGGAAGATCCCACATGCCGCGGAGCGGCTAGGCCCGTGAGCCATGGCCACTGAGCCTGCGCGTCCAGAGCCTGTGCTCCGCAACGGGAGAGGCCACAACAGTGAGAGGCCCGCATACCACAAAAATAAATAAATAAATAAAAATAATAAAAAATAAAAACATAAAAATCTCATGAAAGAATGCATCCTTGTTTATTAAAATCCAAGTCTTTCACACTAATTTAAATGTATTCTTATATCCTTTTCATGTAAAAATCTCCAACTGTGTGTGCGATTGTTATTTATTCATCAGAAACAAGGAAGAAGTAATTAACTAGATAAGTTTACTTTAAATCAAAGTGAATGACACCTAGAATGGATTAAATGCAGAGATTTGGAAACATACCCCATGTAGGAATCTTCACTAGTGAAGATGAAATTAAAGACATCTTAAAGAGATTGTGTTATTTTCAGATTGAAGAAATCCTGTAGTTTTGAATGGCTGCTAAGAAGTAGATTCAAATCTGCAAACACTTATTGAAGACCAGTTGTTTCCTGCATTATTTTGAATGGATTTGCATTTAATATTCATAACACTGTGAAAATATTTTTATCATATTAAGTGAACTAGTAGTGTGGTGTAAATTTGGCTTATTTTTTGAGGGATGTAGGTGAGGATTCATGAGCTCACTTTATTCATACTTGTGTCTCTACCTGCCTTTACCCTTCCTAGTGATTCTATGAACAAATCATTTTCATTTAAATAATTCCCTCCATGCTTAAATCATCAAAGTTTGGATCATTGTTTGTAATAAAATACTGTTAAACACTCTGTAACCAAATGAAGCTAATTTTACTCATATAATGTCTTTTACATCATCTCTTCATTTTTATGTCAACATCAAACTTTTTTATACATCAGTTTCTGTGCATCTTTCATTCTCATTGATATATTATTGTAAGACTGGTGTCTATGCTATGATGGTGATCAAAACAAAACAAGTCAGTTCAGATATGATGTACGTTTTGTTTCATTGCTTTGTTTTCTTTTTTCCTATGTTAGGCTTGTTCAAATTATATTTATTGAAATGCAACTTTATGTTTGTTTAATTCAATAATTTTCAAAACATAGTGCTTCTATTTTGCAGGTCCAATGTTTAATCCAATTTTATTTTTCTTATAACTTATTTTCATTTTATAAAACTATCAGTCCACAAAATATTGGAAAAAAATAATCTTTCACCACAGAAGTACTGTCATTACCTCTTTGTGGTGGGTTGATATGTATATTTGTCTTATTATTTTGCTAAATCACAGACTTTTTAACATATTCTGAACTTGTAATATTGGACTTTACATGTTATATGTTTTAGAAAATAATAAACAAGTGAATAATCTTCCAAGACACTTGCTGTAAGCAATTAATAAACAAAATTAGTTACAAGTGATGGTCTTGAGCTCTGGTTACTTCAGGTAAGCAGGAAAGAATAATAAATTTGTGAAGTAGCCAGGGTGAAGAATAACTCACAGGCAACTAGATAGAGTGTTCATTACATTTAAAGTTAGTGAAATTTTGTCTTTTTAAAACCATGCTAACAAAACAAAATCAGGCTTCAAATGCAGTTTACCTTGCTGGTTGCCTTTTCAGTACCTCTGGGTAGAACAACATGTAAGTAGTTGGAGACTAAATTATCTAGTGAAAATACCTTCTTTCTTTTCCAAAAATCTTCTTTAACTATTGCATATAATCTGTACTTTAGCTTCTTTTTCTTTCTTTCTTTCTTTCTTTCTTTCTTTCTTTCTTTCTTTCTTT